>NC_142956.1:13432824-13435324 GCF_046866305.1 Octopus bimaculoides
ACATATACACAAACGCACACACATATAGCCACATATATACACATTTGAGTGCACACACATAAATATATACATAGACACATATGCTCATAAACACAAATATACATAACATAGAAAATAGATACAGCTGCACATATGCACATATATGTGTGCACACGCATACATATACACATATACACAAACACACAGACAGGTATACATACGGCTATGTATATATATACATACATATACACACTGGCAGAGACACACACAGCCTCACCAAGCCACACACACACAGGCACAAACACACACATACATAGAACTACATACATCTCCTTAGGCCTGCACTCACACACATACAAGCACAAACACACACATACACAGTGGTACAAACACACATACATAGAACCACATACATCTACTCAGGCCCACACACACACACACACACACACACACACACACAGTCACACAACCACACAGACACAGATACATATACACTTACACATGCATATGTACCCACTACCACACGCACACAGATAGTCACAACCACACACACACACAGAAGCAGATATAAGCACACTTACACATGCACATATATATACATGTATATATATATATATATATATATATATATATATATATATATATATATATATATATATATATACTACCATATTCACACACACACATAGTCACACAACCACACAAGCACACTTACTCATGCATATATACACACTACCATATACACACACACACACGCACATGCATAATTTTCCAATGTTTCTAAGGATTTTCCACGATCTTTGAAACATGATATTTATCTAAGATTAAGGAACTTTGACAAAAGAGGAAATGATGAGATGGATTTTACACAACTTGGCATTTTACAATCTGTGTATAGACCCCACTGGGGCAAGAGAGGGTTCCCAAAAGAAAACATCATTACGGGTTTTCTCTTTGTTTTTCATATCAGTACCAGCTTCGCTGTGTGGTTAGAAGTTCGTTTTCCAACCACATGATTCCAAGTTCAATCTCACTGTATGGCACTTTGGGTAAGTGTCTTCTATTATAGCCCGAAACTGACCAAAGCCTTGTGAGTAGATTTAGTAGAAAGAAGCTGAAAGAAGCCGGTGAGCTGGCGGAATCATTAGCACGCCAGGTGAAATGCTTAGTGGTATTTCGTCTGTCTTTACATTCTGAGTTCAAATTCCGCCGAGGTCGACTTTGCCTTTCATCCTTTCGGGGTCGATAAATTAAGTACCAGTTATGCACTGGGGTCAATGTAAACGACTTAATCCATTTGTCTGTCCTTGTTTGTCCCCTCTATGTTTAGCCCCTTGTGGACAATAAAGAAATAACAAACTGAAAGAAACCCATCAAGTGAGTGTGTGTGTGTGTGTGTGTGTGTGTGTGTGTGTGTGTGTGTGTGTGTGTGTGTACAGGGTACAATAGGTAAATTGCTGCCATTTTATATTTTTAATTTCATGCATGCACAATGTTTGTTTCTGATTTTGTTGGCTACACTGTATAGTAGGGTCAGTTGGGCACCATCTGTGTGAAAAACAGCACCATGACGCAATTCACTCTTCCAGAAATTTGGAAATGATATGCTGTACTGCTTGGCATTCGAGCTGGAAGCTCCAATATGAACATTTCACTGTGTTTGGGTGTCAATCTGAGGACATGTACTGAGAGTGATAAAAATCAAACATGCAGTCAATATCATGGTGTTTGGACTGATCGCTAGAAATGGTGATATTATGACTCCATTCATCTACCCACACGGCCTCAGATTCAACACGGAGGCCAACATCAAGTGCCTGCAGGAGGTAGGGCTGCCCTGGGTAAAAAGGATGGCTGCTAGAGGACCCTGTCTGGCAACAGAACTCTGCACCATGTTACACAAGTAGGAGAACCCAGTCGTGACTGTTAAACAACTTCTGTGACCAAATCGCCCCTAACACCTGGCCACTTAACTCCCCAGACTGCAACCCCTTTGATTATTATGTGTGGGGTGCAGTTTAGCGAGAGACCACACTCCATGTAAGACTAAAGATGAACCAAAGGCAGGGATCATGGTAGCATTCACCAACTTAAACAAGGAGACTGTCCGGAAGAGATGCAGGAGATTCAGAACTCGTGGGTAGGGAGTGGCTGACACCAATTACAATGATAATGTGAAAATTTACTTTTCAGTATTTCAAGATATATTTATGCAATTTTGGTAAGTATATCTCTTTTACTCTTTTACTTGTCTCAGTCATGTGACTGTGGTCATGCTGGAGCACCACCTTTAGGGGGACAAACACAGACACACAAACATATATATATATATATATATATATATATGTATATATAATTATGTGGAGAATGGAGAAACAAACACAAGAAAAAGCAAGTTAGCCATTGATTTAATTATGTGGGGATTATATAATGAGTCATTTTCGAACGTTTCGATGTGCCAAATGGTTTGGCAGATCTCTTCAGAATGTTGAGGAGTATGTTAGAGTTCATGGTGTGAGAG
>NC_142956.1:13442824-13447824 GCF_046866305.1 Octopus bimaculoides
CATCCCCGTAACTTAGCGGTTTGGCAAAAGAGATCGATAGAATAAGTATTAGGCATCCAAAGAATAAGTCCTGGGGTCGATTTTCTCGACTAAAGGCGGTACTCCAGCATGGCTGCAGTCAAATGACTGAAACAAGTAAAAGAGTAAGGGAAAAAGAAAAAAATTTCTATGCCAATATGCTGAAAAATAGACTTTAGATCATCTAACCACATACTATATTGTATGTGAAAAATAGCTCTACCTGCATGAGTCTCACCATCTATCTGTCTATCCATCTATTTATCTAGTCATCTATGTCTCTATCTATTTATCTATCTATTTGTCTATGATAACCTCCAACTTCTAGCTGTATTCCTCAAGCCGACATAACTGTGAAGACACACACATCATTAGAACTGGCCAATACCAATTAATACACGAG
The DNA here is from genome assembly GCF_046866305.1 of Octopus bimaculoides. NCBI lineage: Eukaryota > Metazoa > Mollusca > Cephalopoda > Octopoda > Octopodidae > Octopus > Octopus bimaculoides. The sequence continues at coordinate 13,443,246 of NC_142956.1, forward strand.
TGCCAGTCTGCAACAGAGCTAAATACACAGCCAGAGATCTATATCTGCATCCTGGTTAGAAAGGTCACAGGCTTCTAAGCAGATGACCACAGACAGTCTTTCAGACTGATTTTAATTTCAAAGTTCACATCTGCAGGGCAGTTAACCTCTTACAGTGAATTATGAATTTTGTTTCCAATTTCTGTTATCATGTACCATAAACACAGTTGCTGGCCAACAGAGATTTCCAGACCAACGTCTAAAGGCTTGTAATTTTCTTTGAGAAAAACAAAACAGTGCTTTCCAGTTGATTTCTGCCTGTTAATTTACACTGCTATTTCCTACCCTCCTGAGTTTACCCTTGACATGCAAGGTCTACACAACCAATACACACACACACACACACACACACACACACACATATATATATATATATATATATATATATATATATTTGGCAGGAATGGCAACAAAAGAAAGAAAGAGACCTCGATATTATGCAAATAGAGGAATTTCATCATCATCATCATCATCATCATTTAACGTCCGCCTTCCATGCTAGCATGGGTTGGACGATTTGACTGAGGACTGGTGCAACCGGATGGCTACACCAGGCTCCAATCTAATTTGGCAGAGTTTCTACAGCTGGATGCCCTTCCTAACGCCAACCACTCAGAGAGTGTAGTGGGTGCTTTTACGTGTCACCCGCACGAAAACGGCCACGCTCGAAATGGTGTCTTTTATGTGCCACCCGCACAAGAGCCAGTCCAGGGGCACTGGCAACGATCTCGCTTGAAAACCTTACAAGGCCAGTCAGGCGGTACTGGCAACGGTCACGCTCAGGATAGTACATCTTATGTGCCACCCGCACACATATATATATATTTGGCAGGAATGGCAACAAAAGAAAGAAAGAGACCTCGATATTATGCAAATAGAGGAATTTATCTGTAAAAATATGTGACACTTATTCAGTAGCCATGATAAAACTCCGAGTTTCCGATGCCCGGGTGGTGTTCCGCTCCAACCATCTCTTCAGTTATCCAGCCACCAGAGATTCTATTTGAAAAATAACCGTTATGGAAACAAAAACAAAGAGAAATAAACAACCGTAAACATAAACAAAGGGAAATTGACACCACACAAATATATATATATATATATATACACGTATAAGAAGGGATGACCACTAGATGGACATCCAATATCCTAGAAAGAGGTCATCAACAACCCAACCACAAAGAAAAATCATGTTCTCCAGAAAAAATTCAGCATGTAAGCACGTCAAATTTTATGAAGACAATTCGTGTATATTTCTGCAAATTATATTGATTTCAGAACGATTGTGCTGAAGAACCACGGACGTTTTTACGTAAGTAAAAGAGTTGATGGTGAAACTGGTACACAATTAATGCCAACCACCCTGCAAAGTGAACTGAAGGCTTTTTACGTGGCACCTGCACAGGTGAGGTCAGTTTTGGTATAGTTTTTATAGCTGGATGCCCTTCCAAATGCCAATCACTTCAATGTGGACTGGATGCTTTTTATGTGGCACCAACACCAGCAGGGTTGCCAAGTAACTTGCAAGACAAGGAATTTTTGAGAGAGGAGGGAACATTGGAGGAGGTTATTTATTCACACAAATATATACATGTGTGTGTGTGTGTAGACAGATAGGTAGATAGATCAATCAATAGATGCATAAATCAATCAGAAGAGAGAGAATATACATCAACCAAATAGACTAATAGAGGATAAGACAGAAATGCAGAGAAATTAATTAACAGGTGTAGGTGTATTTAGAGAGATAGATAGACAAACAGGTAGGTAGGTAGGTAGGTAGGTAGGTAGGTAAGTAGGCAGGCATGTAGGTAGGTAGGTAGGTAGGTAGGTAGGTAGGGAGATAGGTAGAGGGTGGGTAGGTAGGTAGAGAGGTGGGTAGGTAGGTAGGTAGAGAGGTGGGTAGGTAGGTAGGTAGAGAGGTGGGTAGGTAGGTAGAGAGGTAGGCAAGCAGGTACATAGCAAGGTAAGTAGATATATAAATAGGTAGAGACAGAAAGAGAGAGAGAGAGATAGGGAGAGACAGAGAGCCAGATATAAAGATAGATAGATAGATAGATAGATAGATAGATAGATAGATAGATAGATAGACAGATAACTACCTACATACATACATAAATATATAGACAGATAGAGAGAGAGGGAGAAAGGGACAGAGAGATAAACTGACAAATAGACAGATAGACAGATGGATGGATAGACAGACACATGGATAGGAAGATGAAAAACAGACAGGCGGATGGACAGACAGAGAAAAAGACAAGATAGACAGACAGATATATTGATAATTAACACAAACACATCAACAACTAACAGCATACATACAAATAAATATATATATATATATATATATATATATATATATATACACACACACACACTTATATACATATATATATGTGTGTGTAGGTATGTATTATCTGTATATTCTAAAGAACAGCCACTAACTGAAATAACCCACTGCGACCAGGGCCAGCACCACAACACCAACCCAATTCCTCACAGACATCTTAAAAAGCAAATACTATTCAGATTCTGAAGATGGTTTTAACAAACAACAATTAAAGAGAAGAACCATTTACCATTCCATAAACCGAAAGCTTTCATGTATTTTCAAACGAATTCTTTAAAGACCTTCGTTAATCATGCGATGTCTTAACGAGCTATTGAGTTAAACGATTTGCTTGACTGCTCATGCTGGTTTTATCGTTTTTCTTTTAGTTCCTGAAGATGTCCGATGTAGAACACACACACACACACACACACAAACACACACAAACACACACACACATATATACGTACATATATATATATGTACATATCTACATATATATATTTACATGTATATATACATATACATATACACACATATATACATACATATATATGCATGTATACATATATATATATATATATATATATATTTTTACATACAAACACACACATATACACATATCTCTAATTATATATGCATAAATATATGTGTCTGTGTGGGTGTGTATGTATAAATATATATGAGGGAAAGGAAATGAAATAATAAGAGGATGTGAAGAATTATGATTGCAGTCATTGTTGCTGTTGGTGGTAAACACGATGTATGGCAGAGGAGGGTGTTATACATTTAGGCTGTGTTTGTCATGTGAGTGTGTGTGTGTGTGTGTGTGTGTGTGTGTGTTGTGAGAAGTATCAAAAGATGTTTTTTTTTTATGGAACCATATATAAATGGAAGTGTACATAAATAGATATATTTATCTATCAATCTATCATTCTATCTGTCTATTTATGTATAGACATACAGATGTAAGGAGAAAGAGAAACACTTAAGATGAACCTATATACATGCTAACACACACACACATATATACACAAATATATACATACACACAGATATATATATGTGTATATATATATATATATATATATATATATATATATATATAATATATATATATATATATATATATATATATATATATATATATAATATATATATATATATATATATATATATATATATAATATATATATATATATATATATATAATATATATATATATATATATATATATATATATACATATATATATATATGTATATATATATATATATATATATACATACATATATGTATACACATACATATATATATATATACCTATATATATATATACATACATATATATATATACATACATATATATATATATATATATATGTATATATGCACATATATATATCATCATCATCATCGTCATCATCGTCGTTTAACGTCTGCTTCCATGCTAGCATGGGTTGGACAATTTGACTGACGATGGCAACAACAGGCTCCAATCTGATTTGGCAGAGTTTCTACAGCTGGATGCCCTTCCTAACGTCAATCACTCTGTGAATGTAGTGGGTACTTTTTACGTGCCACCGGCACAGGGGCCAGAGAAGGCTGGCAGTGGCCACGATTGGTTGGTGCTTTTTACATATCACCAGCACGGAAGCCAGTCAAGGCGGCGCTGGCATCAGCCACATTCAGATGGTGCTTTTTATGTGCCTTCCGCACAGGTATCACAACTACAATTTCCATTTGATTTTTATTTTGATGTTGATGATGTATACACACACACACACACACACACACACACACATATATATATAAATACGCATATACATATAAATATATAGTAATAAATCATAGGGCAGCAAAAAAAATTTTAGAAATTTTATTTACCACCAGTGGTCCAGCGAGAATAAAAATTAGTCAATAGACTATATATTATTCATTTAAAATACAGAGATGCCTATAATAGGACATCTAACCCGCTAGAAAGAGCAGCAAAAAACTCTATACCACAAAAATAGGGATAGATTGGTAAATGTTTTTATTTTTCATTCCCTTTCGATATTATCCCTATTTTTGTGGTATAGAGTTTTTTGCTGCTCTTTCTAGCGGGTTAGATGTCCTATTATAAGCATCTCTGTAGTTTAAATATATAAATATATATATATGTACCAGTGGGAACTCCAGCACTTGGGCTGTTTGGGCTTAGCC
>NC_142956.1:13455324-13465324 GCF_046866305.1 Octopus bimaculoides
TGTACTTATATTACAGTCATAGGAAATTACAAAATACCAATATTTGTGTGTGTGTGTGTGTGTGTTTCATGTACGGTACGTCTGAGTACAGATGTCTCTCCCAAAGTGACTATATATACATATATACACACAGCATATATGTATGTATATGTATATGTATATATATGCATGTTTGTAGGTATATATTTACATCTGTATGTAAATGTATGTACGAATGTAAATATGTGTGTTTGCATATATACATATATATATATATATATATATGGATCTAGATATGTATGTATGCATCTGTATGTATATGTATGTATGTATGTATGTATGTATGTATATATATATGTATGTATGAATTTAAAAACATAAATGTTGGTTGGTATATATATATAATATATATATACATATACAATATATATGTATGTATATATATGTATATATTCATATGTATATATATATATATATATATATACACACACACGTTTTTATGTTTGTATATGTGTATTTATTTATGTATATATCTATGTACATATATATACATATATATATATATATATATATATATATATACATATATATATATATATATATACATATTTATATATATATATATACAAGCACGGCTAAGCATGAGCTATGTACGCAAGCAAACACTATCATTGGTAAATCGGCACTGGTTGATACCAATCGCTTATTGTACCGATTCTAAATTGCGACAAGGATACCGTTATGATAATCAAAGAATCAATGGTGGCTCTTCTTGTATTAATATTTCAATACCGTTTCTTTAGCTGAAGAATGATGAGTGTTTCAGATAGTCAGCAGTCGATTAGTCTGTGTTTACATAAAGGATTTAATATGTATTCGTATTAAATGGTAATTTCACGGTGCCAAGTGGCTTCCATTTCTGTTTGTACGTCTGTGAGTCTTTGGGGAGAAAATTTGAAAATTCTTCTATAATTAATAATAATAATAATAGTATTATTATTATTATTATTATTATTATTATTATTGACTGTTGATGTTGACAAGGGAGAGAGATGAAGGGCTGGAAAGATGGATTGATAGATAGATAGATGGATAGATAGATAGATAGATAGATAGATAGATAGATAGATTGATAAGTAGGTAGGCAGACAGGCAGGCAGATAGCTGATGGATGGATGGTTAGATAGATAAATGTAGATGGGCAGGTAGACAGACAGAGAGACAGACTGAGAGACAGGTAGGTATGTAGATAGACAGATAGATAGATAAAGAGATAGAAGGATAGAGAGATGGATGGTTAGAGACATGGCGAGAGGGATAGATAGATAGATAGATAGATAGATAGATAGATAGATAGATAGATAGATAGATATAGAGAAATAGATAGATATGTTTTTATTATAGCCACACAGGGCTGAACACAGAAATTGGACGAAATACAAGCGTAGAGTTTTTCATTTTCGAGGTGGGCTGGGTGGGACACACAAAGAAAAGTCAAATCAATAGGGATTGTAATCGTTGGGGTGTGTGGTGTACAAAAATTATAAATCTTCCCAAAAACGGGAATAAATATTGTTTACAGTTTAGGTGTATCCTTGGAGTGAAAAACCTACAAAAAAGCACCAAGGTCACCTCAGGCAGTTCAAAATGTACATAAAAGTAAGTACCTTTTCTCTCGTTTTCTCTTTTTGTTACAAATTAATGCTTAAAATGGTGTCGTCTTTCATACTCACCAATTTTGCCACATTTACCCATTTTTTATTGAAGCTTTCATTCGACAACGCTTTCCTCTCTATCCTCATCCTCCTTTTCAAGTGGTACTTGAAAAAGTTGACGAGGGACTGACCAGAGAGGAAAGTGTTTGTTTGTAAACCTTTCAAACGCGTCCACCACACACATTCTTTCGCCATAGCTATCAGTGTTACGTAAACCGTTTTTCCTTCCCGTTTAAAGGAAGGTGGCGGAACAATATTCACGATAGACTCGGCCGATAAGCGGGCTCGTCCCACACGCGACAGCAGCCGTTCGACGAAGGTCCACAGCTCTGAAATATCTGGACACTGCACGAGTGCGTGCAGAACGGTTTCGTCGCTCTGACCGCATCTCGGGCAGGTCGGTCCGGTGGTTTTCGAACCGTGTCTGTAGACCTTCTCTCGAACTGGTAGTGCGTCCCGATAGCATTGCCAAGCCAGGGATCTCTGGAAATTATCCATAGGCCCCGGCCCGAACGTTGTCTTGAAAAGGCGAGTTAGGAATTTCTCGTCGACACCCAGGTTTGCCCCGAGAGTGTCGTCGGACCTCCCCTCCACTAGTCCTCTATAGAACGCATTGGTCGTTTGTAAGTTGCACAAGTTTGATCCCGGACGGCAGAGCTGTTGTAGAGCTTGGCGACACTCGCGGTGCCAATCGCCCAGTTTCGGTCTCTTTTTGATCCATGTTTGCAGTTCGGTGAGTGAGACGAGCTGCGGGAAGGCGAGCCTCACAAACGGCGCCCACACCTGTTCACCGTCTTCAATGAAGTTCCAGAGATGCCGCAGTCTCAGCGCATGTCTGCGCATCATTAACCACGGCATCCCCAGTCCTCCATGTAACGGTTGTTGACAGCAAATGGATCGCCTCACCATCGGAACGCCACCCTTCCACAGAAAGCGGAAGAGTATGCGTTCTAGTTTCGTGATGGTGGCATTGGGACAAGGTACGACGGTCAGGCGGTAATCAATGACTGATGCGATATACGCATTAGCCACCTCCGCCCGACCTTTTAGAGATAACTTTCTCTCGGCCCATGTTTGGCTGAGTTTGATTACTCTACTGGTGATTTCGTCCCAGTTCTTATCCATCTGGAGGTCCGGATTGAACCAGACCCCGAGCAGTTTAACCGGTCCGTCCGTCCAGCGTCCCACTACGGAGTCACTGTTGGACGGTATAGGCTTGCTTCTCCAGGTGCCGAGTAGCAAACCCACCGACTTTTCCGGGTTAAGTTTTGCTCCTGTCACCGTTTCGTATTCTTTAAGTGTCTCGCTTAGCATCTCGACGTGCTTTTCGCTCGACACTATGACGGTGACATCGTCCGCATATGCAGACACGCTCGTCCCGCAACCCAGCTCCCGTGGGATACCCCTCAGTGTCGCCAGTTTCCGCAGTAGTGGTTCGAGCGTCAATACATACAGAAGCGCCGACAGGGGACATCCCTGACGGACCGAACGCTTGATGTCGAAAGGTTTTGACAGGTGACCGTTCACCCGAATTACCGATCGGATGCCGCTATACAAGGCAGCGATCCAACCGCGGAAAACGGGACCAAAGCCAGCCGCCCTGAGGACGGCCGCCAGGTATCGATGGTCCACCCTATCGAAGGCTTTAGATTGATCTAAATTGATCAACGCCCCACCCATGCCAGGATCCTTAACTACCCTGTCCATGATGTAGCGCATGAGGTGGAGGTTGTCATGGATGCTTCTGCCCGGCACTGCGCATGTTTGCGCCTTGTCGACCAGTTTATCGATGACAAGCGCCAACCTCTCGGCTATTACTTTGGCCAAAATTTTCAAATCTGCGTTGAGCAGAGTGATGGGCCTGAAATTATCTATAAAATTCCCCTTGTTTGGGTCTTTCTTCAGCAATGTCACTGCACCTCGGCTCACGAAACTGGGAATTCTCCCGTTTTGTTGCCAGTTGCAGTAGACTGATGCCAAGAGGTCTCCAAACAAGTCTGGCATTTGGCAATACAGCTCGTAGGGTAGACCATCCAATCCAGGCGACTTATCCCTCGCGCAGCCCGCCATAGCATCCCTTATTTCAGCAGCTGTGATGGGACCCTCACAACACTCTGCTTCTCCCGCCGTGAGCCGCGGCAGGCCAGTCAGGTAGGCACTGAAGTCCATCCTGCGTTCCGACCCACCGCTCGCACCAAACAGTCGAGCAAAGTGCTGTTGAAAGGCCCCACACATCCTTTCGGGTTCGAGTAAACTGCATCCTTGTTCATCAATTAGAGACCGAATAGTGGCTCTGTCACCGCGTTGCGCCTCCGCCACCCGGGCTTCTCGCGCAGCTTCGATCCCTTCGTTCCTTAAGGCACGCATTTTAGCTCTGACGACGCAACCTTCATGTTTGGCGTTGAGGTGTTGGTCGAGGGCCATCCTCGCTGCCAAAACGTTGGTTGCGCTGCCAGTTGTAAGTGCCTCTTCTAGTTTCTTGACTAAGTCTCCCTCTATTCTATTTCGATCTATCGCTAGTTCTTTACTAAACCTAATAGATTCCGATTTAATTGCTATTTTCAGGGCAAACCACCATCGGTTGTTAACGATGGCTCCTGTTAACGCCCTCTTAATTAATTCGTTAATCCGGTTCCTGTAAACTTGCCGCGCTAAGAGCGAAGCGTTCAGTTTCCAGTAACCGGGACCCTGCCTATGTGTTTTATCTAAGTCGAGCGTACACGTCACAAATTTGTGATCCATGTAGCTGACTATTTTAAATTGTGGACATCCTACACTAACTCTATCCGCTGTCCTACATAGAACTCTATCTAGATACGATCTCGACGATCCGACGCGGTTTGTCCAAGTCCACGTTGGCACGTTCGGATAGTCGAGTCGGAACCTGTCAGACAAATGGAAACGTCTGAGCAGGTCTTTAAGGCACTTACATCCCCTTCTACTCCTATCCATTCCCACATAGTCTAGATGCGTGTCCAAGGTAGCGTTCCAGTCCCCTACTAATAGTAAAGGTCTTGACGTTCCCAGGAAAAACTCTAGACGTCTAAAGAAATCCGCCCGACCCGTTAAGGACGGTGCATACACTGCCATCAGACGGAAAGCACATCCGTTTGTACCATCGACGTCCACGACAACCAGCCTACCCTCCGGGTCTAGGAATATTGGCCTTACTTTTAGGTTCAGACTCTTTCGAAAAAACACCGCGGTACCACCACCACCCATGTTTGGCAGACAGGGAGAAAAATAAATGTCGAATTGTCCGCCAAACATGGACTTGAGGGTCCGCGGGTTACTGAGTCTGGTTTCACTGATAGCTATTATTTCTATGTTCTGTGACCTGATGTCATTTAGAAGATATCCTTGCTTCCAAGCTGACGCCAAGCCACGTACATTTACACAACCTATTTTAAGCATAATTTAGTCGAAAAGTGTAAAGAGTCGAGAGAGAAGGTTACTTACTCATTTCGACAGTTTTACACTGTTCCTCCTTAGAAGTGTCTATGAGTAAGTCTTTGTATAATTTTTTAGAGAGGTATTTTTGGAAACCCCCTACCGCATTTGGATAGAGGGATTTGAGTGTGTGGTGCTGTGTTGGTGTCAAATGTAATATTTTTATATGTTCTGGTGGTGTTGTTCTTGGATGATTGTTTGTTTTCATGTCATCTTCACATATGTTTGTGTGATATGCAATATACTCCATTAATTTTATGTCTTTTGTGTTTATGGCCGAGAGCATTGTATGCGTTTTTGTGGTGTTGGTGTTGGTGTTAGTTTGGTTTTGTAAGGGGCTTTCAGGGTTTGTGTACCTCCCTGCTTTGCTTGTGCTTGGTTTTGTCTTTTTTAATCTTTTTCTCTTACCCCCTGTGGCTATCTGCCATTCCACTGGACTGTCATCGTTTGACGAAAAGTCCGACAGATCAGAGGGGGGTAAGGGCAAGGCATCAGGTTCTATGCCTGTATTGTGTGGTGTGTGTGTTGTTGGGGATTTAGGTTTTGCATTTGTTTTTTCTTCGTTGATGTTTGTTTTCTTCGTTGTTGTTCTTGGTATTGGTGTTGGTCTATCTTTTGATGTTGGTGGTGGTGTTGTTTCCCTAATTGGTTTTGGTGTTGGAGTTGATTGTGGTGGTGTTTTTTCTTTTCTTGGTGTTGATGGTGATGTCGTTTGGTTTACTTTGTTGATGATCACTTGTGGGTTTGGTGGTGTTGGTAGCAAAGGTTGTTTTTTATTTATTTTTTGTTTTGGTTGTAACTGTTCTTGTTTCTTTTTTTGTGCCAAAACGCACTTTGAAATTAGGTGTTCTTGGCTTCCGCAGAGGTAGCAAAGCGGTTTTTTACCCTCCGCCACCACATAGAGGCTTTGTCCATTTTCCAAGTGAATCACATTCGGCAACTTTTCCAGTGAATCTTGATCCATCTGGATCAAAATTTCAATGCTTTTTCCGGTCCAGCTGTTATTATGAACAACAGTGGTTTCTAACACATTTATTGTTTTCAAATGAAAACATATCGCCGAAGTAATCCACTTGGACTCAATTTCCGGAGGGACATTATTTATTTTTATTCTACTCACTCTCTGTCCCATGTAGTATGGGACCATGATTAGTTCATCATTTTGTAAGGCTTCCATACTATACAATTTCGCCTCTTCTTCATTATTGAAACGAAATTGTACTGTATTAAATTGCAAACCCCAGTTTATATATTCTTTAATTTTCATGATTTTTTTGGCACATTTCTCAATTTCTGTTTTTGTAATTGGATTTGTTAATTTTTTACTTTTTCTTATTATTTTGTAAATGATGGTTCTTTTTTCCACGTCTTCTCTCACTTCTTTTGGGGTATGTAAAATTAAATTTTGTCCGGACGTAGAAAAAAGGGACCTGGTCTCTATAAGTTCTTTGTTTGTGAAATGTAAAGTTTCTTTTTTTTGTTTTAGCATGTCTGCAAAGTTTTTGTTGTTGTTGTTGGTGGTGGTGGTGGTGGTTGTGGTGTTGTGGCTTCTGTTCATTTTTCCTTCCTCTCTTTCGCTTGCTGTTTGTGAAGAGAGTAAAGGTTGAGTTGAACTGTTGCTGCTGCTGCTGCTACTTTTGTTGTTGTTGTTATCGTTGTTGTTGGTGGTGGTGGTGGTGATGATGGCGTCAGCAGCAAAGGTGCTTACATCAGAGATATTTGTGACGGTTTTTACGCATGGTTTTGTAACCTTGGTTACAGTTTTGTTTTTGTTGTTGGTGTTGTTGGTGGTGACAGGGCTTTTAACAGTATCGATGACGTTGACAGCTTTGACTTTAGAATCTGTTGCTTCATTCTTTTTCTCGATGTCTGTTATTGTTTTGGTGTGTGTGCGCGTGCATGATTTATTTTTTTGTTCTCCAAGCGTCTCAAGTCTAGGAAAATGTTCGTTGATCAAAGTTTCTGTCCAGCGTTCTATGACTATGTTTCTCGACATTTTTCAATGTCGAGAAGAAAATATATAATTTTAAAAAGGTTGAAACTGCCCCTAAAGGGCCAATTCCTACCTTGAAAACACAATAAAAAGAAAGTTTGGTGCTTCACACACCTTATATACAAAAATTCCAACAAAATATGGGCAATAAAAGGTCAAATAAACGTTTACCTTCGCAGCCGATGTGACAGCACGTCCGTGAGAAGAGATAGATAGATAGATAGATAGACAGACAGACGGAAAGGTAGGTAGGTAGGTAGGTAGGTAGGTAGGTTGGTAGGTAGGTAGATGGGTAGACAGACAGACAGATAGATAAAGAGATAAACTCTGTGTGTGGATGTTGACTGTGTTGAAAGACACAGTATGTAGATATTAAATCATTTGGAAGCTACAATGTGTACATGTTGAGTGGTTTAAAGACATAGATTGGATAGAAAACAGATATATTTATATAGCTGGATGGATGGACAGAGAGTATGTGGGTGTTGATTATTGAGTGACACAGTGTGTAGATATTAAACGGATGGATGGATACAAAATGTACAAGTTGATTGATAAAATATATATAGGATGATAATATATATATATATATAATATATATATATGTGCAGGAGTGGCTGTGTGGTAAGTAGCTTGCTAACCAACCACATGGTTCCGGGTTCATTCCCATTGTGTGTCACCTTGGGCAAGTGTCTTCTACTATAGCCTCGGGCCGACCAAAGTCTTGTAAGTGGATTTGGTAGACGGAAACTGAAAGAAGCCCATCGTATATATGCATATATATATATATATATATATATATATATATATATATATACATATATATATATATATATATATATATATATAATTATGTGTATTTCTTCTATCTTAATGAATAAAAATTCTTCGGATAGAATAAATGGGTTAATAGAAACCAATGTAGCAAAGAACACAAAATAACTGTGGTTTAGTTCCTTTTTTTAAGGCAGGAACTCCTTGAAATTTTGGGTATTTGAGTATATTTAAGAATTTAAGTATGCAATTATAACATGCGTTTTCTCCAATCCTTAAATTCTTATATATATATATATATATATATATATATATATATATATATATATATATATATATATATATATATATATGTATGTATGTATGTATGTGTGTGTATATGTTTGTGTGTCTGTGTTTGTCCCCCCGACATCGCTTGACAACCGATGCTGGTGTGTTTATGTCCCTGTAACTTACCCGTAACTTAGCGGTTCAGCATAAGAGATCGATAGAATAATTACTAGGCTTACAAAGAATAAGTCTTGGGATCGATTTGCTCGACTGAAGACGGTGCTCCAGCATGGCCACAGTCAAATGACTGAAACAAGTAAAAGAGTAAGAGATGGAGAGAGGTGATCCATCTGAACATCGATCTCTGACACTTTTGGCCAATCTGTCCAGGTTAGGCGTCCCTACACTCACACACTATCCATGGTGTTGCTGTTCCCGCTGCCTCGCGCACGGTTAGATAGATAGATAGATAGATAGGTTTCTTTATTAGCCACACAGGGCTCAACACAGAGTGGACAAAATACAAATGTAGAGTTTTTTTTTTTTTCGAGGGGGTCGAAAACAAAGCAGAAAAAAAACAAAAGTGGGGACAATGATGAAAAAAAAACATCGCAAAACGTTTGGGGTATTTACAAAAAATACAAAATAATACAAAAAATTCCCAATAAATGGGGAGGTTATCCATGGAAAGAAAAACCTACGAAAAGACCACGGTAACCTCGGTCTTTAGTGTCACAGTTTGTTAAATAAAATTTCTTTTATTTAAGCAAGAAACGTAAGTAACTCTCTGTTTACAAAATTTTAAAACGTTTTATAGAATCATGGTCAAGGTGGCTTCGTCATTTATACGTGCCATTCTTGCTACATGTATCCATCTTTTTTCGAAACATTTGCTAGACAACACTTGCCTCTCTACTCTCACCTTCCTTTTCAAGTGATACTTGAAAAAGTTGATGAGAGATTGACCAGAGAGGAAAGTATTTGTCTCTAATCCTTTCAGACGCGTCCACCAGAGAGATAGAGAGAGATAGGTAGATAGATGGATAGATAGATAGATAGATAGACAGAATATGTAGAAATTAAATGGTTAGACAGACAGACAGACACTCCAACAGATACTAAGCAGATGCTGACTGTGTAGATAGACCCAGTGTGGAGATGTTGAGAGGACAGATAGACTCAGAATGTATACACAGACTAGATACACAGACCCAGTGTGGAGATGTTGAGAGGACAGATAGACTCAGAATGTATACACAGACTAGATACACAGACCCAGTGTGGAGATGTTGAGTGGACAGACAGAGGGTTTAAGTGCAATCATTTAGCCCTTGGTCAGTCGTAATCTAGCCGATCTCTCATCAAAGACATTTCAGTTATGACCATGCCATCTTTCATTCAGGTATAGTGTATCTAGGACTACATTATACAAAACATCCTTCGTACTTCCTGAAACAGTAAGGTTTAAATATGGCTGTTAGCAGCAGCAAATTTTGCAACTCTTTTTACTCGTTTCAGTCATTTTGACTGCGGCCATGCTGGAGCACCGCCTTTTAGTCAAGCGAATCGACCCCAGGACTTATTCTTTGGAAGCCTTCGTACTTATTCTATCAGTCTCTTTTGCCAAACCGCTAAGTGACGGGGACATGAACACACCAGCATCAGTTGTCAAGCAATGCTAGGGGGACAAACACGAACACACACACATACATATATATATATATATACATATATACGACGGGTTTCTTTCAGTTTTCGTCTACTAAATCCACTCACAAGGCTTTGGTCGGCCCAAGGCTATAGTAGAAGACACTTGCCC
>NC_142956.1:13470324-13485324 GCF_046866305.1 Octopus bimaculoides
TCTATACACACACACACATATATACATAACTGCGTGAGAGTGTGTGTACATGTTAGTTAGGATTTTATAAATGTAGCTGTGTAGAATTTATTGATTCCACTGTTTTTCAGGTTTCTATACATGTGTGTATATGTATATACATACATACATATACATACATGCATACATACATACATACATATATATATACACAGACATATCTATGTAGGTGGTGAGAAGACCCAGTAACTAAAGTGATATCACAGCCATGGCCGATGCCGGTGTTGCATGTCCGGCCCATTTAGAAGTACCCTTCATGTGTCTGGTGATATATATCTGAGAAAACCTGTTGAGTCAAGTAAAAGCAAAATCGTAGCTGTGTCCAGTGCCCCCTGACTAGCTCCCGTGCTGGTGGCACATAAAATGCACCATCCAAGCATGGTCGATGCCAGTGCCCGCTGACTGGTCCCCATGCTGGTGACATGTAAAAAGCATCATCCGAACGTGGTTGATGCCAGATCCACCCGAGTGGCTCCCATGCCAGTGGCACGTAAAAATCACCATTTGAACGTGGTTGATGCCAGTGCCAGCTGACTGGCTCCTGTGCTGGTGGCACATAAAAAGCACCCACTACACTCTCAGTGGTTGGCATTAGGAAGGGCATCCAGCTGTAGAAACTCTGCCAGATCAGATTAGAGCCTGGTGCAGCCATCTGGTTCACCAGTCCTCAGTCAAATCGTCCAACCCATGCTAGCATGGAAAGCGGACGTTAAACGATGGTGATGATGATGATATATATGATGGGTTTCTTTCAGTTTCTGTCTACCAAATCCACTCACAAGGTTTTGGTTGGCCCGAGGTTATTGTAGAAGACATTTGCCTAAGGTGCTACGCAGTAGGATTGAACCCAGAATCATGTGAATGGGAAGCAAGCTTCTTACCACACAGCCACTCCTGCACCTGTAGATATAATCTTAACAATTGATATAAAGTGCACTGCTAATGCAGTAATACAGTGTTGGCCTATAAAAGCATTTAATATAGTTTATAGCAAATTATGGTTGCTTAACGAAATACCACGTTCCTACAAGTCATTAATAAGGGGTCAATGTGTGTGTAGGAAAGGGAGAGCAACGTAGGGATTGGATGGGTCACCAATCTTAAAATCATGTGTTCACACATGTATGGTTTAAAACCAGTAGTGGAAGGTATGTAGAGCAAGGTTTACCTGCTGTTTTGCGAGCACATAAGTGTAGTTAAGTCCGTGATGATAGCAGTAGTATGAGGAACTGTGAAATTGTGAAAATTTGAATATATTTATATTTTCTTTTCCATCATCAAAAATGTCATAATATATATATAAGTGTACATATAAATTTATATATATATATATATATATATATATATATATATATATGTGTGTGTGTGTGTGAATGAGTCGGTGTGTATATATAGATACATATATATATATATATATATATATATATATATATATATATATATATATATATATGTATATGCATACATATTGTATATATATATTTATATGTATATATGTATATATGTCTATAGATATGTGTGTGTGTGTTGTATATATATGTATATATATATATATATATATATATATACACACATATATATATCATATATATAAATATATATACATATATATATATATGCATATATATATATATATGTGTGTATATGTATATATATGAATACATATACATGTACATATATGTGTATATATATATATGTGTGTGTGTGTGCACATATATGCTTATATATACATATATGTTTATACACATATATACATATAAATATATAAATATATATTTATACATATGTAGACACATACATACATTTGTGTGTATGTGTATGTCTACATAGACACATATAGAATGTGTGTGTGTGTGTATCTGTCTGTGTCTGTGAGTGTTTCTGCAATCCAATTCCAAATCTAAGTCTAATCTATGAAGAACTTTTCAAAATTTCCAAATAACTTCCAGATTCAATTAAATCTTCATCGGTTTTTTTTTTTAAAGTTATCCATCTTTAAATAGAATCACTTCAGAAGAACAGGTGTTGTTGTTGTTGCTGTTGTTGTTGTTGTCGGTGGAGATAGTATTGTTGGTACTTGTGGTGGTGTTGCATGTAGCAGTAGTGGTTAATGTGGAGATTGTGGTTGTGGTGTTTATAGTAGTATTGATGATGGTAGTAGTGGTGAAAAAGGTGGTAGTGGTGGTGGTGGTAGTAGTGGTAACACTGTTGATAATGGCGTTGGTGGTGATGGTAGTGGCGCTGTTGATGATGGCGGTGATGGTAGTGATGACGGGGGTGGTGATGGTGGTGGTGGTGATGGTGGTAGTTTGGATGTTGTTTGTAGTGGTGTTGGCAGTAGTGGTGATGCTGATAGCAGAGGTGGTAGTGATAGTGTTGGTGACAGTAATGTTGATGATGGTGTAGTGATGGTGTTGTCGATGGTGGTAGCAGCCATGGTGGTGGTGTAGGTTGCAGTAGGGGTGGTGTTGATGTTAATGCTATTGTCAGTGTTGTTGTTGTTGTTGATGTTGTTAGTTGTTGTTTTAACTCGATACAAGCTCTGAAACTTTTGACCAAAGACACTCCAGCCATGGCCATCCCGTTTATTTCCAAAACACAGTGTTCCCATGACTACATATCCGTATAACATCCGTATAAACTGTATAAAAAAGGGATACCATTAGAAGGTACTGAAATCCCCATGACTTCTAAGCTATGACTGGCTGATGAAGGAAGAGGCTTACTATATATTAATAAGCTATACATGAAATATTGATTACTTAATTAAGCGTGACCAATATTGCAATTATGATTAAATCTTAGTTATCCTGATTAGACAAAACATACTGTATTTGATGGCATAAGGTAGGCAAAGATATATTAAGCAAAATCCAGTTTCAACAACACATATTTCATGTTTTAAATCAACAGATAGGTGCAGGAGTGGCTGTGTGGTAAGTAGCTTGCTCACCAACCACATGGTTTCGAGTTCAGTCCTACTGTGTGGCACCTTGGGCAAGTGTCTTCTACTATAGCCTCGGGCCGACCAAAGCCTTGTGAGTGGATTTGGTAGACGGAAACTGAAAGAAGCTCGTCGTATATATGCATATGTATATATATGCGTGTGTGTGTGTTTGTGTGTCTGTGTTTGTCCCCCCAACATCGCTTGACAAGCAATGCTGGTGTGTTTATGTCCCGGTAACTTAGCAGTTTGGCAAAACAGACCGATAGAATAAGTACTAGGATTACAAAGAATAAGTCTTGGGGTCGATTTGCTTGACTATACACTATACTAGTGCTCTATTGGTTATAACAACAAGAGTCCCAGTTAATCTGACCAGCAAGTAGTTGAGCACTCTATGTGTACCCTTTATGTGGTTCTCTGAAAGATTCTGTGTGACACAAGGCTGGCCCCTTTGAATTACAGGTACAACTCATTTTTGCCAGCTGAGTGGACTGGAGCAACGTGAAATAAAGTGTCTTGCTCAAGGACACTGGTACTCTGTCGGTTACAATGATGAGGATCCTACTTGATCCAAGTGTAAAATTAACATGCCAGTCGCTGAGCACTCCACAGAAATGTGGCCCCATCAGAGATTCTGTCCATTTTTTGTATGTTCGTTTGTTTGTCCTCTAAAATGAAAGTAAATGGTTCAAGGGAAACTATTATGTTATTGCCTAATTTGTCTCAACAAAAATTATGCAATGGTACAGCATTAATTGTACACAAACCTATAAAGAACTGCAATGAGGCAAATATTCTCACTGGTTATGGTAAAGGTGACACCATCTATGTCCTTGCATACCAGCTATACCAGTTTCTGGAGAGATGATATCTTTTCTTTGGTGACAAATTTTTTCCAATCTTGTTTATGTGGCTGTTTCTGACGAAATTTCACTTTCATGTAAAACAACTATATTTTGTAGTCATTATCTGTAATCTATGCCCAAAACACTTCAGTAGCTCTACTTTGCATCACTTGCAAACTTATATGTTCTACGATCATTAAAGTGCAACAACCTCCACAATAACCAGCCTTCAATCTGATTTTCTGTTCCTAGGTTAATCGGAAACATAGATTGCCGTACTACTCATAAACTTTCTTTGTAGTTCAATTATTTGGTGCAGAAAATACCACCAAAGCAACTTAAACTATTCAAAGGTCGGGTGTGTTTGGTAGTGTGTGTGTATATATATATATATAGATAGATAGATAGATAGATAGATAGATAGATAGATAGATAGATAGATAGATAGATAGATCGATAGATAGATAGATAGATAGATAGATAGATAGATAGATAGATAGATAGATAGATAGATAGATAAACAGATAGATAGACACTCCAATATAAAATTTGCAGTTCTATATTTAAGAGATGAGGAATTATGTACATTATTTACATTATTTACATTCAACGGATATTTGTCCTCATTTTGTTTGTTGTTACCACAATGTTTCAGCTGATATACCCTCCAGCCTTTTTCAGGTGTCTAGCAGAAATTTCGAACCTGGGAATCAAACTTGGCATCTTGGGGTTAGTAGCCCATGCTCTTAACCACTATGCCATATACCTGTGGGCAGGGCTTATAAATCTAATATTCTCCTATCCTTCCTTAATACAGGTTCCCATATACTATTTATATTTGCACTCGGTCTGCTTAGGAGGTTGTTGTGTCCTAGCATATGTGCTGCTTCTTTTAGTTTTCGTATTTTCCTCTGGTGTTCTCTGTCTATTATTTTAAATCCATCCCACAAGGGGAAGTGGTCTCCATTTTTCCATACATAATCAGCCATACCCAATTTATCAATATCTCCTCGTGTTACAGATTTGCGATGTTCTTCTACCCTTATTTTGAGAGAGCAGCATGTTTCGCCTTTGTATAACCTACAACAGCTTCATGGGATGAAATACACGTAGTCTTTGGTCATATTCTCCTCTATTGGTGGTTTTACTCGAAGGAGATATTTGCGAAGTGTTGTATTACTCCTGAATACTGTCCTGATGTCATATGGGCCGCATATCTTTTGTTGATGATGGTGATGATGATGATGAAGAGGAGTGCAATGATGGGGATGACAGTGAAACCAACAAAGATGATGGTGGTAATAATGATGCTGATGATGGTGATCGTTATGTCTTTGATAACGGAGATGATAATCTTGATGATGATGACGATGATGATGACATTTATCTATGATGACAATGATGATGATGATGATGATGATGACAATGATGGTGGTGGGGATGGTGATGATTATAATGATGATGAGTTTGAGGATGATGATGAAGGTGATAACAATGATGATTATAATGATGACGGAGATGGTGGTGATGATGATGACGACAATGACGATGATGATAAGTTTGATGATGACAATGATGGAGATGATAATGATGAGGAGGAGGAGGAGGAAAATGATGATGACAACAAAAATGATGATGTTGCTGATGATGATGGAGATGGTGGTGATGACAATAACAGTGATGCTGTTGCTGCTGATGAAGGTGATTGTGATGACAATAATAATGATGACGATGATGACGATGATAATGATCATCATCATCATGGTCGACAGCAATAACATCAATGACAATTGTGATGACGACGTTGATGATGATGATAATAATGATGGGGGTCATAGTGATGACGATGATGATGATGATGATGATGTTGATGACACACCTGTGGTGGAATCGACGGTGGCATCAGCATGATGATGATTGTGATGACAACGGCAATAATAATAAAGGTGATGACAAGGAGGAGGAGTAGGAGGAGAGGAGAATGGCACTGATGACAATGGTGGTGGTGGTGGTGGTGACTGAAATGATAACGACTTTGAGGTGATTGAGTTCTCCGCTCTCGCCTGGTCCCTGTCTTCTGTCACATGACCGGGTCGGCTCCGATGTTGTTTGCGTGTTTACTGTTTTGCCTCAAGGTCAAAAGCATCATAACAAGTCTCACAGAGTAAACAACTTGATGGCAGAACGAGAGCAATATATATATATATATATATATATACACACATATATATATATGCATATACATATATATATATATATATATATATATATATATATATATATATATATATATATATATATATACATATATATATATATATATACACATATATATACAAATAATCTGTGTATGTGTGGGTTTGTATTGGATACATACACCCACATAGACCCACAGCTATATATATATATATATCAATTATACATACAATTATACATACACGCATATATACATATTCATATACACACATACATATATACATACACATACACACATGTATATATATATATATATATATATATATATATATATATATATGTGTATATACATATATGTATGTTTATGAGCGTGTCTGTCTGCATAATATATATATATATATATATATATATATATATATATATATATATATATCAGTGTTGGTTTGACTTTGGCCAAGATTAGATCAGAATAGATTTGATTTGATCCGCACCACGACCACCACTACGGATGTCTCCTAACCTCTCCAGCCCTTCACGTAATTACTATATCTATTATCATAGAATAAGAGGCAGGGTAGGTGGGGGGATATGATAATGTGGGATTGGCTGTGGTGGTGATGGTGGGGCTAGCACTGGTAGTGGTGTTGGTTGTTGTATTGGTGGTAGTTGTGGTGATTGTGTTAGTGGAAGTGGTTGTGTGGGTGGTAGTGATGGTGGTTGTGTCGGTGGTAGTGGTGGTGGTTGTTGTATTGGTGGTAGTGGTGGTGATTGTGTTAGTGGAAGTGGTTGTGTGGGTGGTAGTGATGGTGGTTGTGTCGGTGGTAGTGGTGGTGGTTGTTGTATTGGTGGTAGTGGTGGTGATTGTGTTAGTGGAAGTGGTTGTGTGGGTGGTAGTGATGGTGGTTGTGTGGGTGGTAGTGATGGTGGTTGTGTAGGTGGTAGTGGTGGTGGTGGTTGTGTTGGTGAAAGTAGTAGTGGTTGTGTGGGTGGTAGTGAGGGTGGTTGTGTGGGTGGTAGTGAGGGTGGTTGTGTGGGTGGTAGTGAGGGTGGTTGTGTGGGTGGTAGTGGTGGTGGTTGTGTCGGTGGTAGTGGTGGTGGTTGTGTTGGTTGTTGTATTGGTGGTAGTGGTGGTGGTTGTGTTGGTGACAGTGGTTGTATTGGTCAAGGTTGTATCGACAGTACTGGTGGTAGTTGTGTTAGTGGTACAGTAGGTAGCTTTTGTGTTGGTGTGTTGGTGGCAGTTGTGTGCTGGTTTTGTTGATGATGGTGACTGTAGTGGCGGTAGTTGTGTTGGACTGCAGTAACTGTAGTAGTGGTGGTTGTAGTAGTGGTGGTGTCAGCACGTATTTAGTTGGTACTTCTGTTGCTGGTAGTGGTTGTTGTGTTGGTTGTGGTGGTTGTAGTATAGGTGGTAGTTGTGTTGGATGTAGTGGTGGTGGTGGTGTAGGTGGTAGTTGTGTTGGATGTAGTGGTGGTGGTGGTGTAGGTGGTAGTTGTGTTGATAGTTGTATTACTAACACTAAATACTAACACGCCAACTACCACTACCACCACCACCACCACTACAGCTACCACCATCACTCAACACTACCACTATTACCACAACCATCACCACCAACACCACTGCCACAAACCCCACCACCGTCACCAGCACAAACGCCACAACCACCATTGCTACCACCATCATCATCAGCATCATAGCAATCACCATCACCACCACTTCTAACATGACCACCACAACCACCACCACTCAACCACACCGCAACTACTGAACAATACCACTACCACCACCACAACATATCCACACCACCACTATTACCTCTCACATCTAATCATTTGTCATTTTGTCTGCGTAGTCCCTATGCTAGAAATAGCAGCCAAACGTCCCTCAAATCACAGAACAAATTCTTTTACAAAAAGACACATTGGGTAATGTGATCCTAGATTCATTATATATACAGAAGATGTGATGGTCACAAGTGGAACGTCTTTGAGCATAGGTCTGCTGTGTCAGGCCCAGGGCTAAACAACAGCAACAGCTATAGCCACTAATACTAACTACTATACTATACATTAGATAATGTAGTCCGAGATACCCTGTGTCTGAACAAAAGATGGGATGGTCACAGATGGAATGTCTTTGATCATAGGTTTGTCAGCTGGATCAGGACTGAATTAGGGTTAAACAATAAAAGTTATAGCCACTAATACTAACTACTATACTGTACATTAGATAATGTAGTCCTAGATACATTATGCCTGAATAAAAGACTGGATGGTCACAGATGGAATGTCTTTGATCATAGGTAGGCCTGCTGGATCAAGACTGACCTGGGGCTAAACAACAACAACTTTAACCACTTAAGCTAACTGCTATACTGTATATCAGATAATGTAGTCCTAGATACACTATGACTGAATATGAGATAGGATGGTCACAAATTGGACACCTTTGATAACAGGTCTGATGGATCAGATCTGACCTGGGGCTAAACAACTTTAGTTACTACTAACTACTAAACTACACATTAGATAATGTAGTCCTAGATACATTATGCCTGAATAAAAAATGGGATGGTCACATCTGGAACATCTTTGTTCATAGGTCTGCTGGATCAGGACTGACCTAGGGCTAAACAAGAACATCAAGTATAGCTACTAATACTAACAACTATACAATACGTTGGATGTTGTAGTCCTAGATACATAATGTCTAAATAGATGGGATGGCCACAACTGGAACATCTCTGAACATACCACTGTTGGACTGAGAAAGACCTGGGGTTAAACAACAATAATTATAGCTTCTTATACTAAATATACTGTACATTAGAAAATGTAGTCCTAGATACACTATGTCTCAATAAAAGATGGGATGGTCATAGTTGGAACATCTTTGGTCATAAATCTGCTGGATCAAGACTGAGATGGAACTAAACAACAACATAAAAACACTGCCCCCCGCCCCAGCCCCACCAACAACTACAACCACAACATCACCACCATTTTGAGTCCTGCCTCACCACCCCACCGTTGCTACCATCGCAAGCCTATTATTGGCTAGTGGTATTTAATCATTTGCACAAGATATATATATATATATATATACATATATATATATATATCTTATATATATATATACATACATATGGATGTATGTATGTTTGTATGTACATACACACATGCTCACACTATATACTTGAACTAACTATATCTTATGTACCTGAGTGACATTATCCCTATCTCTCAGCTATTATATACATACCTATTTGATATATATATATATATATATATGTATATATATATATATATATACACACACACATATATAAGTATACGTACACACATATATATGTAAACATACATACATATACATACCTATACGTATGTATGTATGTATGTATATACATATATATATATATATATATATATATATATATATATATATACACAGATATATATTCATATGTATATACACACATAACCATACGCACACACATCAAAAAGAAAAGGAGACAAAAAACACGACCATAACATTAATTGTCCAGTGAAGAGCAAAAATGTGGTCAGATACAATCATCTTTTATTTTGTACTTAGGCACATCGCTTCGCCTGTATATATATCTATATACATATATATATGTACATATATACATACATGTTTATATTTATACACACACACACACACACACACATATATATAATCCCTTTTTATATGTCTACACGTATAATTAAGTGATCTGATATATTATTGTAAAGAAATAAATCTATGTTAATACACAATATATGATGTTACATTTCTCGGATAAACATAGTTGGCAGCACTAATTACCTAATTATCTTCCAGTGATTGCAGTGTTGTAGATAATTGACTGGATGTCAGAAAATTACTGGTACATTATTTATAAAGTGTGTAAATAATGTATCAGTATTAATAGCATACACATATATGTGTCTGGTTGTATATATGTATACATGTGTGCACGTGTGTATATATATATATATATATATATATATACATGTGTGTGTTTACATAGATACATATATGAATATACATTCATATATGTATATATAGATATAGATATATATATATATATATATATATATATATATATATATATATATATATATACATATACATACATACTTACAAATACATTCATATCATCTGCACCTATATATATCATCATCATCATCATTTAACGTCCACTTTCCATGCTAGCATGGGTTGGACGATTTGACTGAGGACGGGCAAACCAGATGGCAGCACCAGGCTCCAATCTGATCTGGCAGAGTTTCTACAGCTGGATGCCCTTCCTAATGCCAACCACTCTGAGAGTGTAGTGGGTGCTTTTACATGCCACTGGCACGAGGGCCAGTCAGGCAGTACTGGCAACGGCCACACTCAAATGGTGTTTTTTGCGTGCCATCTGCACAGGAGCCAGTTCAGTGGCACTCAGATGTTTTTTTGTCATGTGCCACCAGCACAAGTGTCAGTAAGGCGATGCTGGTAGTAAGGCAGTGTGTGTGTATGTGTGTGTGTGTGTGTGTGTGTGTGTGTGTGTGTGTGTGTGTGTGTGTGTGTGTGTGTGTGTGCGCGCATATCTTTGTGTTTGTGTTGGTCCCCCATGATTGCTTGACGATTAGTGTTGGTCTGTTTACAGCCCCATAACTTAGCAGTTCACCAAAAGAGTCCAACAGAATAAGTACAAGGCTTTAATAAATGAATTAGCATTGGGATTGATTCGTTAGACTGAGATCCTTCAAGGAGGTGCTCCAGCATGGCCACAGTCAAGTGACTGAAACGAATTAAACATATATAATTTTATTATTTTATTCTTTTACTTATTTCAGTCATTTGACTGCAGCCATGCTGGAGCGCCACTTCAAAATGTTCTTTTAGTCGAAGAAATTGACACCAGGACTTATTCTTTGTAAACCTAGTGCTTCGGAAAACCTTATATGTATTAACTTGCTCAGGGTGTCAAGAGCAATACATAGGCCAAACCAAAAACAGTCTATGTCAAAGGATGACCCTACATAGATCCCAGATCAAAATTTGGGAATACAGAAAAATAGCATTCAGCAAACACATCAACATTTGCGCCACAAACGAACAACCCAACTTCAGAATTTTTTCCCTCTATAGATTCAGGGACAATGCAACCTATAATCAGCGCATTAGCAAGGAGTCATATTTTATCACAAAATATGAACCTTTTTTTAATACGTCCACCACAAATGACTCTATTATAAGGGCTTTAGAATAATACCCATGCATATATTAAAAACGATATATTCAGAACAGTCACTACCCATGAATTTATTCAGAACAATTCCAATCTCTACTATTACAACTACAACGGGTCACTTTTAGGTCACTTGACCATTTAAGAGGTTTCCACCAAGATCCTACTACTGTCAAACCACTGCTGTATTTTTCTTATTCTTTCTCTTCTTTTCCTACTCCCACTTCTTCTTCTTTGCCACCTCCTTCCTCGGTTACTGCTGCTAAAACAATCAAAACTAAAAATTCATATCCCTCAGATCAAATATTCTTTTATATCTCCTACTACCTACTACCAAGCCTTCACAAGAGAGAGAGAGAGAGTGGGGGGGGCAGAAAAAGAGTAAAAGAGAGAGAGAGAGAGATGCAGAAAAAAGGAAAATGTTCCTTGTATTTGAAAACTATGGAACATTTCATTTAATTTTTCCACAATTTAATTGTTTTTCAAGTTGAAAAAGTCGCAAGGACTGAAACCGGTACTAAAATGTTCTTGAAGATAAAATTATTTTAGCATTTTCTACCTTGTCTTATTTTCCTTTTATATATATATATATATATATATATATATATATATATATATATATATATATATATATATATATATATAATACAGAATGGGACAAGAATGCAAAACATCCAGACAGTTAGGTGATACAAGAAAGGGACAAAACATCCAGATAGAAGATACAAAGAAAAGACAGGCAGGTCTTTCGGAGTATTCTCTCTTCAGTCGAGATCCAGATTATCCTTGCAATTTCAGCTGGTGTGTGTGTGTGTGTGTATATATATGTATATATATATATATATATATATATATATATATATATATATATATATATATATATATAATAATATTAGGGACAAAATCCAAAATTACAGGTAAAAACTCAATTAAAATCAATTTATAAAAAATTAAAATTAAATTGAGCTTTATAGATAAAATATATATAAAATATATAGTTTTAGGGAAAATACTTTACTTTATATTATACTCATTTATTGTGCTTTTAATTATTAATTTTTCTATATGTGATAGTGGATTTTCATCAATGAGTTCTTGAAACTTGGTTATTTCCCCTAAAACTATATATATATATATATATATATATATATATATAACATGATTCTTTCAGTTTCTACCAACAAAATCAACTCACAAGACTTTGGTAAGCCCAGGGTTATAATAAAAGAGACTCGCCCGATGTGCCATACAGTGGAATTGAACATGGAAACATGGTATTAGGAAGCCAGCATCTTACCACAAAGTCATGAGCGTGCTTATTAATGATAATAATAATAATTTCAGATATTTCTGATATCTTTCTTGAGATGAAAGATTTAGACATTTTCTTGAAGAAAGGAATCCAAAATGTCTTCTTTTTTTTCCACCATCAAACACCAAATTTAGCTTCTCCGATTCTTTGAATTTTGGTAAGGGTTCTTTGAAACGCTATCCATGCATTTTATATGCGATACCTTATAAAGATGTTTAATAAATGGGAAAATGGTGGAAAACACTGTGAATGCAAAATTGAATTGAAATGTTTCAAAGACGGCTAAGAATCCTTTTTGTGTGTTTGTGTGTTTGTTTAAATCTTTTGTTGTTTAGTCTTTTATTTGTTTCAATCATCTGACTGTGGTCATGCTGGAGTAACTCCTTCAAAAGTTTAGTCAAACAAATCGAAACCTCTACTTTATTTTATTGTTTTATTTTCTGTTTTTCTTTGTAAGTCTGGTACTTATTCTACTGATCATGCCTGCCAAACTGCTAAGTTATGAGGACATAAACAAACCAACACCAATTACCAAGTGGTATATTATATATCATCATTATCATCATCATTTAACATCCACCTTCCATGCTGGCATGGGTGGGACATATATATATATAAATATATTTAATTATATGTATTTCTTCTATCTTAATGAATAATAATTCTTCGGATAGAATAAATGGGTTAATAGAAACCAATGTAGCAAAGAACACAAAATAACTTTGGTGTTGTTCCTGTTTTTAAGGCAGGAACTCCTTGAAATTTTGGGTATTTGAGTATATTTAAAAATTTAAGGAATGGAGAAAATGCATGTTATAATTGCATACTTTATTCCTACATATGTTTCAAAGGATTACAACCTATGTGATCCATAGGGATCTGTGATATTAAAATTGTAACCTTCTCATCAGGGAAAGCATGGGAATCATCTTAAACGTAAGACATTATGACCGAGTAATAATAAATATATATATATATATATATATATATATATATAAAACAGAAAACAAAAAATGGAACAAGAACATAACAGGCAACAACAAAACATTCGGACAGTCGGGGATACAAAAAAGGACAGAAAAAAACAAGGACACTTCATATGGAACTTTCTGTCCTCAGTCGAGTTCCAGATCATCTTTGCAATTTCGGCCAGTTACACTCAAGACTACTCCAATCTGGCAGGCCCCAAGAAAATTTAAGCTAAGAGCACTAGACTCCTTGGAAGAAAGCAAGAGAATAGATACGAAGACAAGGATGAAAAAAACGGAGAAATGGTACACAATTACAAATACAAACAACAGGACATTAATAACTGGTGTCTTTTGATTAAGGACGAATTAAATTATGCTGGTGTGTGTTGGGTGAAGCCTTATGGCAGGAACATAAGAAATGAAAGTCATGGGAAGGAATATAAGAGATGCTACATGGATGGTAGTTGAACCAAGAAAGAAAAGTCAGGCTTGGCAGAACACCGGTCATGTGGAAGGAGAGGAGAGAGAGGTAGGGGGCATATATATATATTTTTATTTATATAAGGGCATTACTATACATAAATGCCTCACGCTAAAACGGACTTTAAAGTCAAACTACCATAATAAACACATTTTTACCAAACACGAGGGAATGCAACTCTCAAAGCTAGCCCCCAAACTTGGAGGGTTGCATTCTCTCGCGTTCAGTAAAAATGTGTTTATTATGGTAGTTTGACTTTAGAGTCCCACTTAACGTGAGGCATTTGTGTATAGTAATGCCCTTATATAAATATATATATATATATATATTTATACACAGTAGAATCTTGCAGTACGAGTGCACCATTGTACAAGCAATTTGCTGTAAGAGCCGAGACTTGTATGAATTTTTGTCTTAAAGTACGAGTGGAAATCCACAGTACAAGTGCACAAATTGTCCCCTCTTTAAAGTAATTCAGTTAATAAATCCAGTTTACATATTTCTTTTGCATCCCCTTTTTTATAATTGTCATTTTACTTGAAACTACACCTTTTCTGTTTTAAAACCCATAACAAATTATTTTGGAGTGGTTTGTAGTAGCACATGTCACACTAGCATACATGATATACTTATGCAAAAGTTCCATTAAGATAATAATAATAATCTATATTTCATTGCAGACATCAGACTGCAAAGTTTGTTAAATTACAAGAAAAAATGTTTGAAGCGAAAAGTAAAAAGAATTTCAACATTTGAATATATAAAGAAAATTATTCATTATTTAAACTAATCAGGAGACAAATGAACAAATGGTCTGATAACGAGCTGACATCTAAATAAAAAATGAAAACCACCAGAGTTTTATAACACACTAACAGATTAAGATTAATGGTAACTAACGAAGAAGAGTGAAGAAATGCATAAAATAAATATATTAAAGAAATATATTTAGGTGCAGAC
>NC_142956.1:13490324-13495324 GCF_046866305.1 Octopus bimaculoides
TGCTAGCATGGGTTGGACGATTTGATTGAGGACTGGTGAAACCAGATGGCTGCACCAGGCTCCAATCTGATTTGGCAGAGTTTCTACAGCTGGATGCCCTTCCTAACGCCAACCACTCCGAGAGTGTAGCGGGTGCTATTGCATGCCACCGGCACGAAGGCCAATCAGGCGGTACTGGCAACGGCCACGCTCAAATGGTGTTTTATACATGCCATCTGCACAGGAGCCAGTCCGGTGGCACTGGCAATGACCTCGCTCAAATGTTGTTTTTCATATGCCACTGGCACAAGTGCCAGTAAGGTGTCGCTGGTAACGATCACGCTCAAATGGGGCTATATATGGGCCACTAGCACAGAAGCCAGACAGCTGCTCTGCCAATAAGCATGCTCGGACGGTGCTGTTAGTGCTCCACTGGCGCAGGTGCCAGTTACCGAATTTGCTTCAATTACGATTTTGATTTCACTTGCCCCAACAGGTCTTCACAAGCAGAGTTTAGTGTCCAATGAAGGAATGTTAAGCATAAGTGGGTTGGCTACACCCCTGGCAGAGGCCTCAGGTTATGGTCTCACTTGGCTTGCCAGGTCTTCTCACGCACAGCATATTTCCAAAGGTCTCGGTCACTAGTCATTGCCTTGGTGAGGCTTAATGTTTGAAGGTCGTGCTTCACCACCTCATCCCAGGTCTTCCTGAATCTACCTCTGCCACCGGTTCCCTCAACTACTAGGGTGTGGCACTTTTTCACACAGTTATCCTCATCCATTCTTGCCACATGCCCATACCAGTGCAATCGTCTCTCTTGCCCACCACATCTGATGCTTCTTGGGTCCAACTTTTCTCTCAAGGTACTTACACTCTGTCGAGTATGCACACTGACATTACACATCCATCGGAGCATACTGGCTTTTATATATATATATATATATATATATATATCTGTAAAAAACTCTGAGTTTCGGATGCCGGAGTGGGAGCTCACGCCAACATCTCTTCAGGGCTTCTTTTAGTTTCCATCTATCAAATCCACTCACAAGGCTTCGGTCAGCCTACAGCTATAATAGAAGACATTTGCCCAAGGTGCCATGCAGTGAAGCTGAACCCGGAATCATGTGGTTGGGAAGCAAGCTTCTTACAACACAACCACTCCTGTGCCCATATGCATAAATATATATATTGAGGTTATGAGAAGTAATGGTGTCAATAAGACCACAAAGGTGTCAGGTAATGCTGAGTAAGTGATATGGACAGACCATAGTTAAGCGCCAGGTTCGGTGATTATGCAAATAAGGAGTCCAACGTAGGTCATATATCAGCATGTGTATATATAAAAAAAACTTTTTTGCACTATGCTCATAGGGTATAGGTAATAACCGAATAAAATGTTTACCTGGAATTCCAATTTAACCCTTTAGAGTTCAAATTCATTTGTCAAATGTAATGCTTATCTGTTCACGTTAATTTTGATTTATTCAGGTTAAGTAGGGTGTCCACAATATTTGCTTGTAACTTTGTTAATTTTCTACATACAGATTTGAAATTTTGTAAATGGGTGCTTATATGCCAGTGGTTTATAGTTACGTAATTTTAGCTGATCTTCGTGATTAAATTTGACTTTTAGGGCCAGGTAAATTTAATTAACAGGTGTAAAAACAATAACATTATGAATAAACACTAAAATTCATAAAATACATCTTACCTGTTTGATTTGCTACTAAAATTATCCCAGATGTCAACTATCAATGATTTTACATTTTCAACGATGAAGTACATTAACTTGAATTAATTAAAATACAGGTGTAATCGGTAGAAGATTTTACTCTTTTTCTATATTTCATTGAAACGTTTTCATTGAAAATAAAGTACAAAACTCTTTTACTAGTCAGTATACCATTGGCTATGTACTCTTATACAATTTAACGAATTCATTAACGTAACAGAATGCATCTAATAAAAAAAATCTCATTAACAGGTGCAACAAAGGTGAATACAGGTGTGTAACATACTGAAAATTAATATGTATTTCTCACTTTCACATATTACTTATAATAAAATGAAAACGAATATACAAAATTATATAGTTATGACATATTTCTGTCATAAAACTGCCCAAAGCACCCTTTATACAAGAGCACTTTGCAAAAGGGACGCGTATACGAAGTCTCAATCTGATATCCTTTTGCAGTTTTTCTTTTTTGCAGCGAACACAGTCTGCAAACTTTTTTCCTTCCATTTATCTTTTTGACTTTATGAAAGTCAATATTTCCTCTGTTGACATCCACCTCGGTTAATTTTGCTTTTCTCCCAGTTCTGTGCTTTCTAGAAGAAAAGCCCTCACGTAACTGAGATGCAATATCAACCCGAAATTTCAAGTAGTCATAGTCCTTTGGTGGCGGAGGTACTTTGTGGCTTTTTACATATACAATATACAAATTTACAATAGCTAAATTAACTAAAAACCACAAAATGTACGTCCACCATTTCTTCCCAAGTTGACCAACTGGGTAATATGCCCGATATTGGTCAGATTTATCAACCCCACCCATATATTTGTTATAACAAATATTCACTAGGGTTTTTCCCCTCAGTGTCAACACCAGGTTGTTCATTAGAAGACAGAAATAAAATCTGTCTTTTGTCTTTGAAAGCAGTAACTAAAACATTTTCTTTTTGCATTTGTAAAATGTCCCCTCTTTTTTTTAATTTTGTTTTCATTTTACGGGGTAAATACAATATTTAACATAACATTTCTTATGGCCGTTTCAGTCGGTGCTTATAAAGAAAATTAGATGCTACCTAAAAGCACTTGTACTGGTGCCATGTTAAAAGTACTTGTGCTGGTGATGTTGCAAAAGCATCCTGTACACTCTGTAAACTGGTTGGCATTAGGAAGGGCATCCAGATGTGAAAACCATGCCAAAGCAGACCTCACTAGTGCTTGTGCCACCTAAAAAGCACCCAGTCCACTCCATAAAGTGGTTGGCATTAGGAAGAGCATCCAGCTATGAAAATCATGTGAAAATATTCAGAGCCCGGGCAACTCTTCAGGTGGCCGGTTTTTGTCAAAACATCCAACCCATGCCAGCATGGAAAACGGACATCAAATGAAGATGATGATGATGATATTTATATTATCATATTTATTTATTTAATTCTGTTTTCCATGGCTTGACAGGAACAGCTACACAATACGACTGCACTAAAGTCTACTTTCTCTTTTGGCATGGTTTCTACAGCTGAATGTCTTATATAACACCGATCATTGTACACCAGCGTTTAAAAGAAAAAAAAACCATAATATGTACTGGGATTGGTTCATTTGACTAAAAACTCTCCAATGCAGTGCCCCAGCATGATCACCGTCTTATGACTGAAACACGTAGACAATAAGAGATAAATAGATGCACATGCTGAATAGGTGAAAGACGAATATATAAAGAAACCAACTGAGGCAGACAGACGGACAGAGAGACAGGCAGGCAGGCGGAAAGACACACAGACAGATTTTACTGTGACGCTCCATGTTGTTTTAATGAAATTTTGTGAAATTACATCGTGTAGGGCATGGGTGGTGTGGTGACGCTGGTGATGATTTTTCTGTGTGCATTTCAATGTGTCAGAGTGTGTATATTTTTGTATTATATATACATGCGTGCATGTATATATAATATATTTATATATTGACAGCTATGTGTGTCTATGCATGTAATGTATACACACATACACACACATATATGTACATATATGTCTCAATATATACACAAATATATATATTCATATCTTCTTATATATGTGTTGCATATATATATATATAGATAGATAGATAGATAGATATAGATGTAGATATATATATGCAACACGTATATATGAAGATATGAGTATATATATTTGTGTATATATTGAGACATGTATGTGTGTATATATATATATATATATATATATATATATATATATATATATATGTGTGTGTGTGTGTGTGTGTGTGTGTGTGTGTGTGTGTGTGGATATACATTACATGCATAGACACACATAGCTGTCAATATATAAATATAATATATGTACACATGCTCGCATGTATATATAATATAAAAATATACACTCTGACACACACTCATATATATATATATACATATGTACATACGTAAATATGTGCATATATATATATATATATATATATATATATATATATATATATATGTACACACATACATATATATATATATATATATATATTTACATATACATTTATCTATACCAACATAGATGCTTACACACACATGCACCCACATATAAACACACATTCACAGGCGTGCATGTGCGCATGTGTGTTTGTGAGCATGCATGTGTGTACACGCATACATGCGTGTACAAGGACGTATTTGCACTTTACACTGTTCAAAACCAAAACACACTCCACCACCACCACCACCACCACCACCACCCTATTCCCCCACCCCTTCTACCCCAACCAACGAGAACCTCTTTAAAAAGCACTAAAAATCATTTATTAAACCCCGATACCAAACTTCTAATATTGTTTTATGATCTTAAAGAATTTTCAACGTTTTATTGAAAACAAATTTATCTTCAACCCTTTGCACTTTTATTGTCAAATTCCTTGGTTACGATAAGTCTGGCTGCTGCTATCAGCTACTAGCTTTCATGTGGTTAGCTAGACCTGCTAGAAATAGCAGTCAATCTCTCTTAAGCCTTTAGCTTTCGGATTCCTCTATCAAATATAAAGTTTATTTATTATTCGCATAGAGTTAAATTAATCATGCATTATCTCATAGTCTTGAAATTTTAACGATGTGACTGTTTGTTTTTAGAATGACATTGTAGGGTAGGTGTGAGAGGCAGGATTTGTTTGGTTTGAAAATAAAGTAGGCAGGGTGGCTATGTAGGCGCAGGAGTGGCTGTGTGGTAAGTAGCTTGCTTACCAGCCACATGGTTCTGGGTTCAGTCCCACTGCGTAGCACCTTGAGCAAGTGTCTTCTACTATAGCC
>NC_142956.1:13500324-13517824 GCF_046866305.1 Octopus bimaculoides
CACTTGCCCCAGGTGGCATCCAGTGGGACTGAACCCAGGACCATGTGGTTGGTAAGCCAACCTCTTACCACACAGCCAAGCAAGGAATAAAATTCCTGAAAAAAATATATTTCCAGCAGGAAATGTGAAATAAAGCAAAGAATTGCTACGGAGCAGTTTGCAGAATGAAAAAACAGAAATGATGCGAGTATTAACATTAAATGAATGTCAATATAGGTGTCATATTTGTTAAATTTTGTTTTGTATTTCTAAAATATGAAGTCAATAAAAGGAAAAAAAAAAAATTGTGAAGAGAACTGAATTTGTAAAGGAGTTACATAAATCATAAAAGTTTAGAAAGCAATTGATACGGAACAAGAATACGAAGAAGAAACGTTGGTGATGACATTGAGTGAAGGAAGGAAAGCATTGGAAGTTGTTGGAGTATTAAAATAAAATTTGAAAATTATTTGGTAAAGGGTGGCTGTGGAATGAAATCAGAAATATAGACTACTATTACATGCATACACACACATATATATATATACATCTCTTTCTCTCTCTCTCTCTCTCTCTCTCTATATATATATATATATATATATATATATATATATATCTGATAATATATATCTCTATATATGTATATATATATAGATATATATATACATATACCTACGCATACACATGCACACACAGATATTTATAATATGTATGTATTTATGCACATTTGAATGTATGTAAGCATGTATGCACACACACACATATATATATATATATATATATATATATATGTATATATATATATATACATATATATATATATATATATACATATATATATAGAAATATATAGTTATACATACATATATACACATATATATACAATATATATATATATATATATATATATATATATATATATATATATATATATATATATATATACATTTGTATATTTTCTATTAATGATTTAACTCTAACTTTGCTAATACACTGAATCTTGATTATTTGTAAAAATTTTCCCTAACAATGAGTAAAATTTTATTTAAAGTAAAAAACTAAATTTTTAAGCAGTAATACATACTTACATATGTATATATATATATATATATATATATATATATATATATATATATATATATATATATATATATATATATATATATGCATGTATGTATTTATATATAACATATATTTGCGTGTGTTTGTACTTTGGTACATGTCAGTGTGCATGTGAATGTGCACACATGTGGGTATGTGACTATGTGCATGAGTATCCGTTATACAAATGGTTGGGCGTGCATGTGTGCACATCAGCACATATAGGTGCACATGTTCAGAATCTTGTCTTTAGAATCTCATGTCAGTATAAGCAAGCTTGCACACTCTATATGCATGTGTACGTATATTCAAATTCATGTGTGTGGAAACATGTGCACACATGTATAACTATGTGTATAACCTGTCAACCGTGCATGAATCATTGTCCTGTATATCTCAAACCCATTTGCCAATGTTGTTATTGTTGCTCTTCTTCTTGTTGATGTGGCAATCATTTCTATTATTAATATCAGGGTTGCCATTAAATTCATTGATATTTTTTTCATCAATACTTTTAATTTATTATATTACGAAGACTTTCACTGTTATTACTATCATTGAGTGAGAAGACATACTATTTTTTTCCTTTTTATAATGCTTCCTTTGTTTGGACGATGTTATAATGTGTCTAACCACCCAGTTTTAATTGTCTGAAGAATCTGCAGTGTACAAGGGAAACACCAGAGCTACAGCTTTAAGAACCAATTAACACACACATATACACACCTATATAGGCGTGTGTGTGTGTGTGTTTGTGCATGTATATATGTTTCATTTTTTTATTCTCTTACTTACTTCAGCTACTTGACTGTGGCCCTGCTGGAGCACAGTTCAACAAACTGACCCCAGGGTTTATTTCTTGTTTTAAGCCTAGTACTTATTATATTGGTCTCTTTTGCCAAACCACAAAGTTACGTGAATGTAAACACACTAACACATTATCAAGCAGTGATGGGGCTAAAGCACAGACACACACACATAGATACATACATACATATATATATATATAAAATCAAAATAAGCAAGAGGATATCCAGAGGTGATACAGTACGACTGTTTCAAGTGGCTCCATTTAATTGAACAATGCAATCATTACATCAAGCCTTGTGCCTTTACTTCCAGCTCAGTAGCTGTCGTCTGTAGCCCAATGTATTAATTAGATCGCGAGTGAGCTAATTAGAGCTCAACAAACCCAGAGATGGTCTGTTGAAAAAGATTTGCCCACCCTGTGTTAATGGGGATGTGGACTCTCTCAGTCTATTGCAGTCTTTCCGAAATTGTCATCACAGTGATGTCATCATCAACATCATCTTCTTTTTCTTCTTCTTCTTCTTCTTCTTCTTCTTTTTCTTCTTCCAATTCTTCTTCTTCTTCTTCCAATTATTCTTCTTCTTTTTCTTCTTTTTCTTTCTTCCTCTTCTTCTTCTTCTTCTTCTTCTTCTTCTAATTCTTCTTCTTTCTTCTTCTTTTTCTTCTTATTTCTTCTTCTTTTTCTTTCTTCTTCCAATTCTTCTTCTTCTTCTTCTTCTTCTTCTTCCAATTCTTCTTCTTCTAATTCTTCTTCTTCTTCTTCCAATTCTTCTTCTTCTTCTTCTTCTTCTTCTTCTTCTTCTTCTTCTTCTTCTTCCAATTCTTCGTCTTCTTCTTCTTCTTCTTCTTCTTCATCATCCAACTCTTTCTCATCTTCTTCTATATATAATATACTTCTTTTCTCATTCTCCCGAAACATCATTCTCATCATCATCATCATCATCATCACCATTCTCGTAATTACCATCACAATCACCAACAACACCACCACCATCATCATCACTATGATCCCCATCATCTTAACCATCGCTGCCATTATCATCAACATCACAGCCACGACCACCACCATTACAGCCACCGTCATCATCATCATCATCATCTCTATGATCAACATCAACAGAAACATCAAAGCCATTATCATCATCATCATCAATACCACTATCAACATCATCCCATCATTAGCATCACCACTATCATTATCATCATCACTACAATAATCATCATCATCGCCATCATAATCAACAACAACCATTATAACTTTTGACTTGTTCGGAGATTGTCTCAACTTCTTCCATCTCCTCCTCCTTCTCCTCCTCCTCTTATTCTCTCTACCCCTTTACTCTTCCCCCCCCACCCCCCACCATCTTCCACCACGTCCCCTCGACCAAAAGAGGGAGAAACATGTCTCCTTAGAATTTCCATTGCAACATTTTACCAACAAATTTATCAAATTTATTGTAATCCAGAATCACTCTAGACTTTTCCGCCAGCTTCTCTCTCTCTCTCTCCCTGTCTCTCTTTCTTTCCCCTATCTCCTTAAGTCTCTCTCCTTAAGTCTCTCTCTCTCACTTTCTTTCCCCTATCTCCTTAAGTCTCTCTCCTTAAGTCTCTCTCTCTCTCTCTTTCTTTCCGCTATCTCCTTAAGTCTCTCTCTCTCTCTCTTTCTTTCCCCTATCTCCTTAAGTCTCTCTCCTTAAGTCTCTCTCTCTCTCTCTTTCTTTCCGCTATCTCCTTAAGTCTCTCTCTCTCACTTTCTTTCCCCTATCTCCTTAAGTCTCTCTCCTTAAGTCTCTCTCTCTCTCCTTAAGTCTCTCTCTCTCTCTCTTTCTTTCCCCTATCTCCTTAAGTCTCTCTCTCTCTCACTTTCTTTCCCCTATCTCCTTAAGTCTCTCTCCTTAAGTCTCTCTCTCTCTCTTTCTTTCCCCTATCTCCTTAAGTCTCTCTCCTTAAGTCTCTCTCTCTCTCTCTTTCTTTCCCCTATCTCCTTAAGTCTCTCTCCTTAAGTCTCTCTCTCTCTCTCTTTCTTTCCCCTATCTCCTTAAGTCTCTCTCTCTCTCTCTTTCTTTCCCCTATCTCCTTAAGTCTCTCTCCTTAAGTCTCTCTGTCTCTCACTTTCTTTCCCCTATCTCCTTAAGTCTCTCTCCTTAAGTCTCTCTCTCTCACTTTCTTTCCTCTATCTCCTTAAGTCTCTCTCCTTAAGTCTCTCTCTCTCTCTCTTTCTTTCCCCTATCTCCTTAAGTCTCTCTCCTTAAGTCTCTCTCTCTCTCTCTTTCTTTCCCCTATCTCCTTAAGTCTCTCTCCTTAAGTTTCTCTCTCTCTCTCTTTCTTTCCCCTATCTCCTTAAGTCTCTCTCTCTCTTTCTCTGTCTCTCTCTCTTTCTCTCTTTCCCTTATCTCCTTAAGTCTCTCTCTCTGTCTCTCTCTCTCTCTTTCTCTGTCTGTCTCTCTCTTTCTTTCCTCTATCTCCTTAAGTCTCTCTCTCTGTCTCTCTCTCTCTTTCTCTGTTTCTCTCTCTTTCTCTCTTTCCCTTATCTCCTTAAGTCTCTCTCTCTCTTTCTTTCTTTCCCCTTTCTCCTTAAGTCTCTCTCGCTCTCCTCTCTCTATCTCATTATGCCTTTCTCTTTCCTCCTTTCTCTCTACATCTCACCCTTCTTTTTCTCAGTCTCTTCCTACATCTCTCTCTCTCTCTCTCTCTCTCTCTCTCTCTCTCTCTCTCTCTTACTTCTCTTCCTCTCTCTCTCTATATTCTTCTCTCTCTATCCTCACCTCTCACTACATCTCTCCTTCTCTCTCCCTACATCACTCTCTCTTCCTCTCTGCACCCCATCGTCTCTCTCTCTCTCTCTCTCTCTTTTTCCCTTCTCTTTCTCTCTCTTTCTATCAAACCCTTCTGTCTCTCTCT
The DNA here is from genome assembly GCF_046866305.1 of Octopus bimaculoides. Taxonomy (NCBI): domain Eukaryota; kingdom Metazoa; phylum Mollusca; class Cephalopoda; order Octopoda; family Octopodidae; genus Octopus; species Octopus bimaculoides. The sequence goes on from NC_142956.1 coordinate 13,505,116, forward strand.
ATATATATATTCCCACTTTTCTCTCAGCCCCTCTCTTTATATCCCTCTCTTCCTCCTCTCTCTACATCTCTTACAATTCCTCTCCCACCATCCCTCCCTCTCTCTCTCTCTCTCTCTCTCTGCATTCTCCCATCTCTCTCTCTCTCTCTATCCTCAACTCTCACTACACCCCTCCCGCGCTCAGTTCTCTGTCTACCCCCCTCTCTTCTAACTCTTTTTCCCTCTCTCTCCATCATTTTCATTCTGCTATCTTCTCTCTCCCTCCATCTCATACTACCTCACTCTCCCACCCTCTCTCTCTATCTCTCCTTTTCCCTCACTTCTGTCTCCTCTACCCTGTGGTACCATACAGGGGAGATGGTAAAGGAGTGCATCCAATTTTAGATTAATAATCGGAAAATTGCTTTATGCCAGCAGGTACCTTACCTCTAGGTGGTTCTCCAATACCTTGATACAGATAAGTGTGTATGCGTGTATGTATGTGTGTATGTATGTATATCTGTGTGTATGCATGTGTGAGTATGCATGTGTGGATATATGTGGCAAAGTATAATTGCACACACACACACACACACACACACACACACACACATATATACACACCCACATGTCTATGTATATGTGTATGTATATGTATATATATATATATATATATATATGCATATATGTTTGTGTATATGCATATAAGTATGTATACATACATAATACATATATATATTGGCATATTTATATACATATATATATATGTATATATATATGTATATATATATACATATATATACATATATATATATATATATATATATATATATATATATATATCAATGTATATATTTACTTATGAATATAAATTTTATATGTATATATACACACATATATACTCACATATGCCTTGCCAATCTCACTAACTCGTCTACACATTCAGCTGATTAACAATATCATTTTTATTATCGTCATCATCATCATCATCATCATCATCATCATCATCATCATTGACAACCGTCACCCTCGTCCTCTTCTTCCTTCATATCATCATCATCATCATCATTGACAACCGTCACCCTCGTCCTCTTCTTCCTTCACATCATCATCATCATCATTGACAACCGTCACCCTCGTCCTCTTCTTCCTTCACATCATCATCATCATCATTGACAACCGTCACCCTCGTCCTCTTCTTCCTTCACATCATCATCATCATCATTGACAACCGTCACCCTCGTCCTCTTCTTCCTTCACATCATCATCATCATCATCATCATCATCATCATCATCATCATCATCATCATCATCATCCCTTCCATCATAATCATCGTCCACATCATCACCACCCTCCTCCTCCTCCTCCTCCTCCTCCTCCTCTTGAACATCATCACCACCTATCAATTCACCAAATAGCTTTCGTTTGGTTTCTATTTAAATTGTCTTTCACTATTTGTTTTGTGTTTTTTTTTTACATATTTTTATTTTTCATTTCCGATATTGTATATATAATTTAATCTTTACATTATTATTATTATTATTATTATTATTATTATTATTATTATTATTGTTATCATTATTAATGTTATTATTGTTATTATTATTTATGCTACTGCTTTGTTTTATACAAACTTATTACTACTACTATCATTATTATCATCATTATTATTATTATTATTATTATTGTTGTTGTTGTTAATATTAGTATTATCTACATGTTATCTACCATTAAATTTGTTCAATTTCGGGGAAAAATTTTTTCATTGTGCATCTCCAGAAATTTCATTAAATTCTTGGAAAATTATTCTTCAAGAACGGAATTGCGAATCCAATTCCTCTTCGTTGTTCGTTTGTTTTCCCAAAACACAATCACCATAATGTAATACCTTCAGCTGAGGAACGGTAACCATATTCCGCCATCAACAAAGAGATTAGTGGCTATTATACATAAGAAAATAAAACACACATACATATAAAAATATATATATATATATATATATCATCATCATCATCATCGTTTAACATTCGCTTTCCATGCTAGCATGGCTTGGATGGTTTGACTGAGGACTGGCGAACCAGATGGCTACACCAGGGTCCAATCTGATTTGGCAGAGTTTCTACAGCTGGATGCCCTTCCTAACGCCAACCACTCTGAGAGTGTAGTGGGTGCTTTTACGTGTCACCCACACGAAGGCCAGTCAGGTGGTACTGGCAACAGCCATGCTCCAAATGGTGTATTTTACGTGCCACCTGCACAGAAGCCAGTCCAGCAGCACTGGCAACGACCTTGCTCGAATGTCTTTTCATGTGCCAGGAAGGCTACGCTGGTAACGATCATGTTCATGTATATATATATATATAAAATATATAGCTTTAGGGAAAATAACCAATTTTCAAGAACTCATCGATGAAAATCCACTATAGTGGATTTTCATCGATGAATTCTTGAAAATTGGTTATTTTCCCTAAAACTATATATTTTATATATACTTTATCTATAAGGCTCAATTTAATTTTAATTTTTTATAAATTAATTTTAATTGAGTTTTTTACCTGTAATTTTGGATTTTGTCCCTAATATTATATATATATATATATATATATATATATATATGTATATACTCTTTAACTTGTTTCAGTCATTTGACTGTGGCCATGGTGGAGCACCGGCTTTAGTCGAACACAAATCGACCGCAGGACTTATCTTTGTAAGCCTAGTACTTATTCTATTGGTCTCTTTTTGCCGAACGCTAAGTTACGGGGACGTAAGCACACCAGCATCGGTTGTCAAGTGATGGTGTGGCGAAAAACACAGACACACAAACACATACACACATACACAGACACACACACACATATATATATATATATATATATATATCATCATCATCATCATCATCGTTTAACGTCCGCTTTCCATGCTAGCATGGGTTGGACGATTTGACTGAGGACTGGTGAAACCGGATGGCAACACCAGGCTCCAGTCTGATTTGGCAGAGTTTCTACAGCTGGATGCCCTTCCTAACGCCAACCACTCAGAGAGTGTAGTGGGTGCTTTTACGTGTCACCCGCACGAAAACGGCCACGCTCGAAATGGTGTCTTTTATGTGCCACCCGCACAAGCCAGTCCAGGGGCACTGGCAACGATCTCGCTCGAAAATCCTACAGGAGCCAGTCAGGCGGTACTGGCAACGGCCACGCTCAAAATGGTGCATCTCATGTGCCACCCGCACAAGAACCAGTCCAGGGGCACTGGCAACGATCTTACTTGGCTTGCCGGGTCTTCTCACGCACAGCATATTTCCAAAGGTCTCGGTCCGTAGTCATCGCCTCGGTGAGGCCCAATGTACGAAGGTCTTGCCTCACCACCTCAGCCCAGGTCTTCCTGGGCCTACCTCTTCCACGGGTTCCCTCAACTGTTAGGGTGTGGCACTTTTTCACGCAGCTATCCTCCTCCATTCTCACCACATGTCCATACCAGCGCAATCGTCTCTCTTGCACGCCACAACTGATGCTTCTAATGTTCAGCTTTTCTCTCAAGATACTTACACTCTGACGGGTATTCACATTGACATATATATATACATATATATGACTCCTGCGCCTTAGATAATTCAATCAAGACATTTTACGTGCATTGCAGGTAACTGCGGGAGTACTATAATACAACATGTTACTGATCATAATGTGGCTGAAATTTCTATGAAAAGTGCACAAGCAGGTACACGTAGCTAAAAATATGAAGCACTGTGTATAAGAATAAAATCCCCCATTTCCCCACCCTTACAGCATGTCATAATGGTTGAATTCTTTTCAAGTAGTTATTTGTTAGGGGCGGGGGGGGGGGGGCAGTCGATTAGATCGACCCCAGTATGCAACTGGTACTTAATTTATCAACCCTGAAAGGATGAAATCAAAGTTGACCTTGGGGACTAAACTAATAATGCCAAAGATAGATAGATAGAATCAACAGATTCTAATGGCTACAGTAAATTCTGATTTTGCTGACAAACAGGATAATCTTCTAAAAAATAACACTGCCAAACTGTAGTTCTACTCTAGTTCTTCCTGAAAATACATCTTTGCAAGACAGAAAGTTAATTTTTTTCTAGGATGGAAATGGATACACCTACCTTCTGTTTCTGCAGTCAAATTGACATCTTCTAGATTGGATCCAATATGGCTGCCCTGGTCACATGACAATAGCCCTGCATAAATGAAAAAAAAAGCACAGTTTTATTATAATTTTTCAGTTTTTGTCTCCTTTTGCATGGAATTGCCCTTTACACACACACATCAGTTCATAACACCTCATCAAGGCTATTTTAACATCCACTTTTCCATGTCTGCATGGATCAGATGGTGTTTACTGAGGCAGATTTTCTATGACTGGATGCCCTTCCTGTTGCCTACCCTCATCCGTTTCCAATCAAGGGAATATTTCTTCATGTTTCATCATTGAGCAGATCATACCTGCAGTCACCTTTAATTATTCTGAAAGTACGGAGGAATTGCTGACTTCCTCATTTCACTGTAAGACAAGCGTCTCCAATGCATTCTACGTGGTGCCAATCATTTACAGACATTCAAAATTGACTCATTGGGTTGTTGACTATCACTATCATCATCATCATCGTTTAACGTCCACCTTCCATGCTAGCATGAGTTGGACAATTTGACTGAGGACTGGCGAACCAGATGGCTACACCAGGCACCAATCTGATTTGGCAGAGTTTCTACAGCTGGATGCCCTTCCTAACACCAACCACTCCGATAGTGTAGTGGGTGCTTTTGCGTGCCACCAGTATGAAGGCCAGTCAGGCGGTACTGGCAACGGCCACGCTCAAAATGGTGTATTTTATGTGCCACCTGCACAAGAGCCAGTCCGGCAGCACTGGCAACAACCTCGCTTGAATGTCTTTTCCCATGCCACCGGCACAAGTGCCAGGAAGGCGACGCTGGTAACAATTACACTCAAATGGTGCTATTTACGTGCCACTGGCGCGGAAGCCAGACAGCTGCTCTGGCAACGATCACGCACAGACGGTGCTCATAGCACTCCACTGGCACAGGTGCCATCACGAAATTTTATTCTTTCAGTTAATATCAGTTTCTTTGAAGGAGCAACATGATCTAGAAACGAATTTTTTAGGTCACTGTAAGTCATTTCCATAATATTCTTCAGGGTATCAATATCTTGGATAATTTTCAATATTTGTATTCCTACCAAAGAAATGAATCTCATCGCCAAAGGGCTTTGGTCAGTATCTTGTAGGTTATCTTTTAATTCGTCCACGTAACACCGTTACCAGCGTCACCTTCCTGGCACGTAAAAAAACCATTCGAGCAAGGTCGTTGCCAGTGCCGCTGGACTGGCTCCTGTGCAGGTGGCATGTAAAAAAACATTCAAGCGAGACCGTTGCCAGTGCCGCTGGACTGGCTCCTGTACAGGTGGCACGTAAAATACACCATTTCGAGAGTGGCCGTTGCCAGTACCGCCTGACTGGCCCTCGTGCCGGTGGCATGTAGAAGCACCCACTACACTCTCGGAGTGGTTGGCGTTAGGAAGGGCATCCAGCTGTAGAAACTCTGCCAGATCAGATTGGAGCCTGGTGCAGCCATCTAGTTTCATCAGTCCTCAGTCAAATCATCCAACCCATGCTAGCATGGAAAGCGGACGTTAAATGATGATGATGATGTAAGTTTTTATTTCAAAAGCTATGAGCCAGGTTGAGACATTTTCGATCGACTATAAATTTATGTCACCAAAAGATTTCCCTTGCTCTGTCGGCGAAATCATTGTCAAGTTTTGTCAGTTGCTTATTTCATAAGCACAGTTATAGGAACAAGGATCAAATAACCATAAACCATGAATTTCTATCTTGCCGCAGGGGAAGCACAACAAACAGCAGAATGTATTAGAGGGGGTAACAACATCAACTGTAATCCTGTAGAGGTGGAATCAATTGTGCGTCCCCGTTTATTTTGATTGCAATATATATAAAAAAAAAGATGAACAAGTTCACATAAAATTCGTGCATGCCATGTGACAGGCAGTTTTTAATTATTTAAATAAATGTACAACATTTGTTTATATTGATTAGGAGTTCGATACATGATAGTTTTATAAGTCAATGGTATGTCCTACCTGTGTTAGAAGTACTATTAAAATCACATTCCAAAGATATCTCTACAGATTTTCCATAGAAATTAAAGATAGCACTGGATATGAGTACATTTATGCAGATAAATAGATAGAGAAATAGAAAGACAAACAGACAGATAGGTGGACAGATAGATAGAGAAATCGATAGACAGACAGAAAGACAGATAGACAGATGAATGGATGGATGGATGGATGGATGGATGGATGGATGTATAAGTGGGTGGGTGGGTGGGTGGATAGTTAGATTTGCAGATAGACAGAAAGACAGATAGATGAATGGTCAGACAGATAGACAGGCAGGCAGACAGATAGGCAGACAGACAGACAAATAGACAGACAGATAGATAGATAGACAGACAGACAGAGAGATAGACTGACAGATAGACAAACACATATAAATAGATAAATGGATAGATAGGTAGATGGATGGATGGATAATTAGAGAGATAAATAGATCGATAGATAGATAATTGACAGATAGAGTAACAGACAGATATATAAGATAAACAGACAGACAATCAGAGAGAGAGAGAGAGAGAGAGAAAGAGAGAAACAGAGACAGAGAGGTTGATCAATCAATCAAGACAGAGATAGATAGATAGATAGACAACAGAAGATACAATTTATTACTCACAAAAATGTTTGATAAAAAAATTTAAAAAATTATATGATAAAGATCTCTGACAATTTCTATTCAAAAGCTGGAATGGAAAGTGAAGAATTTCAAATATACAATACAAAGTACTTATATGTGTATTAGCTTTAATCTGGCACATAACCAAATATGGTTCTGAATCGATGTTAGTATATACGATGCTTGAACAAAAGTTGGGATGGTCACAGTTAGGCCATCTTTGATCATAGACTTGTCTGGATTAGGATTGTCTTACAGCTAATCAACAACTAGAGCAATTAATATTAACTGCTACATTATACATTAAGGTGGAAACGCAATGGCCCAGTGGTTAGGGTAGCGGACTCGCGGTCATAGGATCACGGTTTCTATTCTCAGACCGGGCGTTGTGAGTGTTTATTGAGCGAAAACACCTAAAGCTCCACGAGGCTCCGACAGGGGGTGGTGGCGAACCCTGCTGTACTCTTTCACCACAACTTTCTCTCACTCTTACTTCCTGTTTCTGTTGTGCCTGTAATTCAAAGGGTCAGCCTTGTCACACTCTGTGTCACGCTGAATATCCCCGAGAACTACGTTAAGGGTACACGTGTCTGTGGAGTGCTCAGCCACTTGCACGTTAATTTCACGAGCAGGCTGTTCCGTTGATCGGATCAACTGGAACCCTACGTCGTAAGACAGATACATAGATTTATAGACAGACAGACTGACAAAGATGAATTGAAAAATAGATAGATAGATAAATGGACAGATGGATAGATAGATACGTACATGCATAAACACATGCATATACACAATCATACATACATACATACATACATACATACATGCAGACATATATAGATGGATGGATGGACAGATAGAGGGATGGATGAATAGATAAACAGATAGATATACTCTCTTCTGGCTGATTTCTTTATTGTCTCTTGCATTCGGTTCCCTTTAAGACGTCAGGCTGATTTTTGTTTTAACTTTCATTTAGTTCTAAACCACCAGATCTATGATCAGAGATGTTCCAGCAATGTTTCAACTTACCTATCTGTCAGACTGCGTATTAATCAATCTATCTATCTATTTCCCTATCTATCTAACTATCTACCTATCTATTTTTCAATTTATCTCTCAGTTTCTTTATCTGTCTATATATCTGCCTGACACCATTTGTCCCTCTCTCTCTCGCTAAGCATCTAACCATCTGTTGATCTTTTGGTATGTCTCTCAATCTATCCATCCACACACCGATCTATCTCACAACCTAGGCATCTATCTATTTCTCTCTCTCTCTCACCATATATATATGTGTGTGTGTAAGTGTGTGTGTGTGTGTGTATATGCATGTATGTATATATCTTACTATCTACCTCATAATTCATCTATAGATCCATCAGTCTGTCCCTCGTTCTGCAATGTATTCATCTGCCTGCTTCTCTTTCTCTGTCTCCAATTACCTCCGCGATATTACCATTTACAGGAGTTGCCAATAAAGATGTTAAAGAAATCCGTCAATGTTTTTAGAAACCAATTCCATTCCCGGTCCTGTGTTATCTTTAAATTAAACACTGTTTATATTTGACCTGATGTCTGTCTGTGTACAACTGACCACGTGTATGGCTTTAGAGAAGCTCTGAGCATGTATGTGTGGATGTGTGTCTGTATGTGTGTGTGTGCATACATATATATACACATACATATATACGCAAATATATATAAAAACACAACATACACACATATATGCAGACATATATACATATATACACATACACATACATACACATCTACATATATACACATGCATATATATATATGTATATATATATATATATATATATATATATATATATATATATACACACACATATATATATATATATACGCATATACATATACATGCATATATATATATACACACATATGCACATATATATATACATACACCTATCTATACACATACACACATATATTCATAAATACACAAACACGCACAAATATATATATTGGGTCATCCCATAAATAATGCGGTTTTTTTCAGTTGCATAAACTAAAAGTCAGAGGGGGATAGGATAAACTACCTGCATCAACTTGCTATAAAAGCAGGTAGTAGTTTTACCTTGTACTTATTCTTAGTGCAAGTTTTGAAGAGTGCAGTTCAATTTAAACAGTTATTTTTTCAAAATGAAATGGAAGTGATAAAGGAACATATTTGGCATAATTTGCTTTATGAGTTCAATAAAGGCAACAAAACAACAGAAAGTGTGCAAGGAATATTAATGCAGTATATGGGGATTGGACAATAAGCGTAAGCCAGTGTAAAGAAAATTAATGGTTCCAGAAATTCCAAGCCAGAAACTACAGCCTAGAAGACAAGCTTTGTCCTGGAAGATCTGTAGAGTTCACTAAAGACATCCTGCAAACCCTGGTGGAACAAAATGCCATCGTAACTGTTGAGGAACTACCAAAGAAGACTGGATTTGATCATTCAACCATTCATTGACACCTGCATGCCATCGGAAAATAACCATTTTTGGTTTCAAGACAAACGATGTTCTTCCATCCATCAGACCAGGGACATGACAAACCGTCTTTCTAGGACACTGAAGGATGACTGGTGATCAAGGAAACATTTCTTGAATGAAGTACTCACCAAACCAATACATTTATAAACATGAGATGTGGCTCTATTCACACTCCCGGGTAAGTGTTTGGTCCTCATCTAAGGTGGTGGAACTGGGAATGGCAAATACCTCCTCCAAGTCATTGGTTCTGGTTACTCTCTTTTACTGGAGCACCGCCTTTAGTCAAGTAAATTGACCCCAGGACTTATTCTTTGGAAGCCTAGTACTTATTCTATCGGTTTCCTTTGCCGAACCACTAAGTTACAGGGACGTAAACACACCAGCATCGGTTGTCAAGCGATGGTGGGGGGACAAACACAGACACACAAACATATATACACATACATACACACATATATACATATATACGACGGGTTTCTTTCAGTTTCCGTCTACCAAATCCACTCACAAGGCCTTGGTCGGCCCGAGGCTATAGTAGAAGACACTTGCCCAAGGTGCCACACAGTGGGACTCAAGCTACTTACCACACAGCCACTCCTGCGCCTATAATAGGTCGTTATTTCTAGGTGCAGTGTTTGTACTGGCGTTACATAGCAGACTTGGTCATTCCATCTGTATCTATAGTCTGTTGATTATCCATGGTGGTGGTGCCGGGATTTTCGGTGATGCTGGTCCCAGTTTGGTTATTATCTCTGGACATTGGAACTGTATTGGCATGAGACCTGGTTAATCTGCTAATAACATTGCTGCTTGATGTCACATTACTGTTATTACCCTGTTGTACTCTTTCGCCCCAACTTTCTCTCACTCTTTCTTCCTGCAATGGACTGGCGTCCCGTCCAGCTGGGGGGAACACATACGCCATAGAAACCGGGAAACCGGGCCCATGAGCCTGGCTCGGCTTTAAAAGGGCGCATAAATAATAAAAATAAAATTAGGTCTAGGTATCACTGTAGCCTCAAAGATGACCCCTTCAGCCTTCGGTCATTCTTCAGTGTCCCAGAAAGATGGTTGTCATGTCCCTGGCCCGCAATGTGTGTCACCTCAAAGATCAAGGACCCCATGTGATATCCAATGGAAATTTACCAATTGATTATTCAGGTCCATATATTAAAGGAAGTGGCTGTTGCAAGACCTGCATCATGAAGAGAACCAAAATTCTTAAAGACTATAAGGAACTTGGTGCATTAAACAGCCGTAAAGAAGTGTTTTTTAAATGTATCCACTTCAAGCACTAGAAAATTGGATCACCCCGTTTGCTTGTTAGGCCTCTTCAACTCTATAAAAGTTGTTTTTTTTCCCCACTGGTTAAGGGGAAGTAACCCATCATCATTAACGTTTTTTGATTTTTTTTGTATTCCTCGAGTTCTGAGCGTTTCCTTATGTCTGCGATGTAGATATTTTGAAATTTTGTTTTCATATAGAATCTGATGAGCTGTCCACAAGGGCTTCGCTTTGTTGGTGCGAAACCTTGGGTAACTCTATGTAAAATTTTGTTGTAATATATATATAACATCAAGTTGACAAATACAGACACAAACATATATATATATATATATATATATATATATATATATATATATATGCATGTGTGTGTGTGTCTGTGTATTTATATGTGTCTTTGTGTCTGTGTGTTCCCCCTTCCCGCCATCGCTTGACAACCAATGCTGGTGTGTTTATGTCCCTGTGACTTAGCAGTTTGACAAAAGATATGTATAGGATTAGTACTTGGCTTGCAAAGAATAAGTTCTGGGGTTGAATTCTTCGACTAAAACCCTTCAAGGCGGTGCTCCAGCATGGCTGCAGTCAAATAACTGAAACAATTAAAAGAATATATATATATATATAATTAGAAATATAATATTTCTAAATCTCTCAGAGAGATTTAAGCAGTAGTGGAGCGACAAAGTTGTAGTATATTGTCAACGTAATGTGACAATCCCAATAAGGGAATACACTACTGCTGTTTAGCCCTAGGAAGCTGGACCGCTTCCTGTCGGCCTTGACACAATTACTGTGTCCTTAAGTTTGTGAAGGGGAGACAAGCTCGCCCACCCAGCCTAGCCAGCATTCAGGGACGTGTTTCTGAGTCTTTGCTCATCATCAGCCTGAAGTAGCTTACCAGCTGGATAGAGAGGCCTGTCTCTCCTTCGCAAACTTATGAAAATCATAGTGAAGTTCATTCTTTATGTGAGTTCGTATGTTGAAGCATATTCTGTTGTGTCCGGGGAGAGTCATTCTCTTTTAATGCCTTATTATTTAACACACTCACCCATTTGATTTCCACTCATTTACTTATTTATTTTCCTAAAATTTTCGTTGCATTTTGCAACTTTTCCAATTGTTGTTGACTGTCCATTATTCAAGCTGTGTTCTTCTTGTTGGTCTGTGTGCATGTGTGTGGGTCAGTGTGTGTGTGCACATACACATGTATATATGTTTATATGTATGCATGTATGTAATTGTGTGTATGCATGTATGTGTGTGTGTGTGCGTATGTATTCTATATATTCATGTGTTTGTGTGTTTGTGTTTTTATGTGAGAGTGTGTTTTTATGTGTGTGTGTGTGTGCGTGTTTGCATGTGTGCGTGTGTTTTCAGGTGTATGTGTGTTTCCATGTGTGTGTATGTGCCTACCACTGTCTCCTTGTGTGCATGTGTCTGAGTGTGTGTGTGTGTGTATGAGTTTTTGTAAATAAGTGGAAATTTTATCGGTGTGTGTGTTAAACTATAAGACACTAAAAGTGAATGATTCTCCCCAGACACAACAGCATATATGTGTGTGTGTGTGTGTGTGTGTGTGTGTGTGTGTGTGTGTGTGTATGTATATATATATATATATATATATATATATATATATATATATAAGCAAAACATTCAAACGCTGAAATTTGAAATCAGATGTCACTACTGCTCATATCATCTGTGGATAAATTTTAAAATTGATGGTAACACCAGCAGTGACATAGGTGGATCACAGGTGCAATAGCATTAAATAGATGTGAATCATAAATTTGCATGAAGCATAATGATGCTTAACAAGCATCTACCTGCTAGAAATAAGAGCTAAAGTCTTAAATTAATCCACTGTACCGCACGAAGATAACAGAGAAAAACAATATGCGAGGAAAACAGAAATAATTAAAACATTTAACAGCATAAATAAAAATATTATGCAATTAGGGATACCCACAAACCAGGTTTCAGCTTTTGGGTATTTAAACTCTGAGCCTCGTCACTGTGGACCACCAGTTTAAATCCGTGACTGTTCATGTTACTCTCTGAATGTGCAACTGGTTTTGTTTTGCGCCAAAAACAGAGCACATGGTGCATAAAAATTTATAAGCAAAACATTCA
>NC_142956.1:13522824-13525324 GCF_046866305.1 Octopus bimaculoides
ACACCCAATACTATTCACATCAAACTCATCGCAAGCGGATATTATTTATATATACATATATATATACATACATATATACATACATACATACATGTATAACACTTTCAGCTATTCTTCTCTGATATATATGTATATATATATATATATAGATATAGACACATTTACATATACATATATATATATATCCACATTTACATATACATACATATATATATGTGTATACATGTATGTATATATAATGTGTGTGCATAAATTCATATGTATACATATTTTTTTGAACATGCATATTAATACACACACGAGTATGTGCATGTGTATGTATAAATATATATATATATATATATATATATATATATATATATACATACATGTAACTTAATATTTATAGCCATTTATTACATTATTCGAATACATATGCATTTATCAATGCACACGCACACACATACACACACAAACACACACACAGATGTAACACAGTACGAAACAATAAAACACATGTAACTGAATTATTTGCAAACACATTAATAAAGATACGCGCAAACTGACATAAAATAACCATATATATATATATATATATATATATATATATATATATATATATATATATATATATATATATATATATATATATATATATAAATGCATATGCATTTTTTCAATGTGTATGTATATATATATACAGATATATATATATATATATATATATATGTATGCATATATGTGTGTATTTGTATTTATATATATATATATATGAACATATATTTATGTTTATATATATATACATGTATATACACACATATATGCATAGTCCCTTCTATACACTCCTGTGCAAGTAAACATACATAGTCGCTTACGCATACACGCACACACTCTTCACTCTCAAACACTGATGCACACTTGCATGCGTGCATAAAAATGACGGCATGTCCGCTGTGAGAATGAAACGACTACGAACATGACGGTGATGATGATGATGATGTTGATGATGACGACGACGACAACGACGACGACGACGACGATGATGATAACGACGATCAGGATGATGATGATGATGATGATGATGATGATGATGATGACGCTGATGATGACGATGATGGTGATGATGCTGCTGCTAAGGTTGTTGCAGTTGATGGTGATGATGATGATGATGATGATGATGATGATGATGATGATGATGATCATCATCATCATCATCATCATCATCATCATCATCATCATCATCATCATCATCATCATCATCATCATCATCATGACAAAAACTGCTGTTGTTCAAGCTCCTGCTGCCGCTAATGACGATGATGCTGGTGATGACAAAAACGAAGCCACCAGTGATAAGGATGGTGATGGAGATGGTGGAGATAGAAATGGTGGTGGTGGTGGTGGTGGTGGTGGTGATGGTGGTAGTAGTAGTGGCTGTGATGATGGTGGTAGTGGTGGTTGTGATGATGGTGGTAGTGATGATGGTAGTGGTGGCTGTGATGGTGGTGATAGTGGTGGTTGTGAAGGTGGTAGTGGTGGTAGTAGTGGTGGTTGTGGTGGTGGTGGTGATAGTAGTGGCGGCTGTAAAGGTGGTAGTGGTGGTGGTGGCGATGGTAGTGGTGGTTTTGAAGGTGGTAGTAGTGGTGGTTGTGATGGTGGTGGTTGTGATGGTGGTGGTTGTTAGGGTGGTAGTGGTGGTGGTGATAGTGATGACGGTTGTGGTGATGACGGTGGTTGTGGTAGCTGTAACAGTTGTGATGGTAGTGGCTGTGATGATGGTGGTCGTCATAGCAGTGATCACAGTATCTGCTGTGGTGGCGGTGGTAGTGGTGGTGGTCGTCATCATCATCGTAGTGGTGTTGATAGTTACGATGCTGTGTAAAAGAGCCATTAATTTTCTTACGTGTTGACGGTTTAAAACAAAACGTTTATCCCAGATTTTTTTACATAAAAAACAATGACAACAACAACAACAAAATCAGAAAAACAAAACAATAAATAAGGCGCACAACACATGCATATACACAATTATGCATATATACATAAAACATGTATATATATGTATATATATATATATATATATATATATATATATATATATATATATATATATATATATATATATATATATATATATATATATATATATATATGCATATATATGCACAAATATATGAACACAGTTGATGCACATGTGTGTGTGTATATATACATATGTATACATATATACTTTTATATATAAAGATATATATTAACACATGCATATATAAAAGCACATATATATATACATACATATATATATATATATATATATATATATATATATATATTTATGTATGATAATAAATGACTGTATGTATATGTGTGTGTGTGTGTGTGTGTGTGTGTGTGTCCGTCCATGCATGTTTGTGTATGTATATATATATATATATGTATATTTATTTATATTGTCATATTTTTTGTAGTCCTCTCCTGTGTAAAATTTCTGTACCATATGCATGTATATATATATATATATATA
>NC_142956.1:13527824-13535324 GCF_046866305.1 Octopus bimaculoides
GAATTGTTATCGTAACCCTGTTGCCAGCTTTAAGACGATCAATAAGAGACATTCAACATCTTTGGCAGATTTTGTATGGCAACTGAAGGAGGATAAAATGAAGTACAGCATTAATTGGTTCATAGTAAGGCATGCAAAACCATACAATGTAAAATTTACTTGGCATAGACGGCAAGATATATATATATAGGCGTAGGAGTGACTGTGTGGTAGACAGATAAGGAAAATCACCCCTATCACACCTGGATGGGATTTGGGGTGAGTTGTCTCACCTGTGTATGACTTTCAGGTGTTTTAACACCTGTTGCTTTCAGGGAATCATCTCCACTGCACCAAATCACAGCCTACTGGGGAACAAACAAAGCACATACCTTTAGCCTGTGTAGTCAATAATGTTTACAACACTAGTGTTGCTGCTAATTCATATTTGAAAATATATATATATGTGTATATGTATGTGTGAAGGCATGCAGCCTTGCGGTTGAGTGATATACTTACAATTGTTAGACCATGGGTTCAATTCCCAAACCAGGAAGCATGTTGTCTTCTTCAGCAAAATACTTTATCTGAAGCTGCTCTGCTCAACTCACACAGGTAAACTTTGAATCTGTTTAACAGAAAGAAATTAACATGGCTAAGTTAAATCAACATACAATCTAATTTCTTTGTAAATTCTTATGCAGTCTTTGAGTGCTTGGTTTTATTCTAAATTTATTTACCGGGTGAGTGAGTACTTTTAGACAAATGTAGGATACAGAGAAATGGCTGTGTGGTAAGTAGCTTGCTTACCAACCACATGGTTCTGGGTTCAGTCCCACTGCGTGGCACCTTGGGCAAGTGTCTTCTACTATAGTCTCAGGCCGACCAAAGCCTTGTGAGTGGATTTGGTATACGGAAACTGAAAGAAGCCCGTCGTATATATATATATATATATATATATATATATATGTGTGTGTGTGTGTGTGTGTGTATGTATGTGTGTGTATATGTTTGCGTGTCTATGTTTGTCCCCCCCAACATCGCTTGACAACCGATGCTGGTGTGTTTACGTCCCCGTAACTTAGCGGTTCGGCAAAAGAGACCGATAGAATAAGTACTAGGCTTCCAAAGAATAAGTCCTGTTGTCGATTAGCCCGACTAAAGGCGGTGCTCCAGCATGGCCGCAGTCAAATGACTGAAACAAGTAAAAGAGTAAAAGAGTAAAAGAGTATATCAGAAAAATTAGGAGTCAGTCAGTGTTGTTGTCACCGCAGCCAACTTCATCCTCAGTGTCATCACTATCAGCATCATCATTTAAGATTTGAGTCTCATTCTTGAGAGAAAGTCGCAAGGCAGAGAAAACTGCACCAAATTCCAATGTCTATTTTCACATGGTCCCCACACACCAGGTTTCTCTTTCTAATGGCAAACCCTTTACAAAGGCAAAGTGGTTGAGTTCATTCTGAGTGTGGGGCCTCATGGAGGCAGAGTGGCTGAGTTGCTTTCGAGTGTTGGGTCTCATAGAGGCAATGACCAAGGCCTTTGGCATTATATTGTGCTTCAGAAGAAGTTCCATCAAGCCAAGTAAAACCGCAGTCGTAGCAGATACCAGGAGTGGCTGTGTGGTAAGTAGCTGGCTTACCAAACACATGGTTCTGGGTTCAGTCCCACTGCGTGGCACCTTGGGCAAGTGTCTTCTACTATAGCCTCGGGCCGACCAAAGCCTTGTGAGTGGATTTGGTAGACGGAAACTGAAAGAAGCCTGTCATATATATGTACATATATATGTGTGTGTGTATGTTTGTGTGTCTGTGTTTGTCCACCCAGCATTGCTTGACAACCGATGTTGGTGTGTTTATGTCCTCGCCACTTAGCGGTTTGGCAAAAGAGGCCAATAGAATAAGTACTAGGCTTAGAAAGAATAAGTGCTGGGGTCGATTTGCTCGACTAAAGGCAGTGCTCCAGCATGGCCACAGTCAAATGACTGAAACAAGTAAAAGAGAGAGAGAGAGAAAAGAGTAATACATACATATATATATGTATGTATGCATGTGTAGATATATATATATATATATATATATATATATATATATATATATGTGTGTGTGTGTGTATGTGTGTGTGTGTGTATGTATGTATTTATATATACACACATATATACACACACACACACACACACACACATATATATATATGCATATATCTATATATCTA
The DNA here is from genome assembly GCF_046866305.1 of Octopus bimaculoides. Lineage (NCBI taxonomy): Eukaryota > Metazoa > Mollusca > Cephalopoda > Octopoda > Octopodidae > Octopus > Octopus bimaculoides. Next base: position 13,530,018 of record NC_142956.1, read on the forward strand.
TATATATATATATATATATATATATATATATATGTGTATGTATGTATATATGTATATATATATGTATATATATATATATATATATATATATATATATATATATATATATATATATATATATATATATATATATATGTATATATATATATATGCATATATATCCAAAACTATTACAAGGAATATGGAAATTGGTGCATCTTCAAACTTTTATTTTAATTTAACAGCTAATAATTATAGCACATAATTACTTAGTTAAAATGACTGACACATGTGATGTGGTCAGCTGTAACCTGGACAATAATTGAGAACTCTTATGGTGTCCACCTAGACAACTTATCCCTTTATACTCATCACACACACACATGCACACACACAGGTAATAAGAGTAAGTCCCAGCTGTTTCCTTTTGAAGCACCATCTACTTATTCCATTATTACAATTAATATGTATCTATAATTAGTGTTGTATGTAAATTAAAATATACATTAAAATTGAAGAATATGGAAATATTATTTGTAGAGTTGTTGAATAAACAAAACAAGAAAATGGGAAATGGGAAATTTTTGGTATTATTTATTCTCCATGACACCTGTTTCATTTTCCAATAAGAATTGCGAAGATTTACATGTCTATATAATATGTAAATATTTTGTGATTCCTATTGGAAAATGAAACATGTGTAATGGGGATTAAATAATATCATAGGATTTCTGCTTTTGGCAGTGCTCCAGTATGGTTGCAGTCAAATGACTGAAAATGGTAAAAGATAAAAGAATCGAAATCAAACTAAATTCTACGACTGGCACCCATGCCAACCTCTCCTTCATTGAACACTGAACTTGGCTTGCGAAAACCTGTTGGGGCAAGTGAATTCGAAATCATGATGGCACCTGTACCAGTGGAGCGCTAAGAGCACCATCCGAGCGTGATCATTGCCAGAGCAGCTGCCTGGCTTCTGTGCCGGTGGCACGTAAATAGCACCATTTGAGCGTGATTGTTACCAGCAACGCCTTCCTGGCACTTGGGCCAGTGGCATGGGAAAAAACATTCAAGTGAGATCATTGCCAGTGCCGCTGGAGTGGCTCTAGTAGAGGTGGCACATAAAATACACCATTTTGAGCATGGCCGTTGCCAGTGCCACCTGACTGGCCTTCGTGCCAGTGGCACGTAAAAGCACCCACTATGCTCTTGGAGTGGTTGGTGTTAGGAAGGGCATCCAGCTGTAGAAACTCTGCCAAATCAGATTGGAGCCTGGTGTAATTATCTGGTTTCACCAGTCCTCGGTCAAATCATCCAATCCATGCTAGCATGGAAGGCAGACGTTAAACGACGATGATAATGATATTTATATGGGAGGGGATCGCAAATGGTCACCCAGATAAAAGGGGATGAAGTGAGGGGAGGGGGAAGAGAGACAGGAAGTTGCCAGCAAAGGAAAGCATACATAATGGAAGGAGAAACCAGTAATGATGGTAGAGATCCCTTTCAAATGCAGTCGCTGTATGCGTTACTGCCATTCCTCTGTGGGCCCCTAAGACTACAGCAGATGCTGCACCACCACCACCACCACCGCCAGCTGCCAATTTCTCAGGGTACAGATCCATGGTCTCTCAAGGCTGACAGATACCTACTACATATATGTATATGAATGTATATATGTATATACATACACACACACACACACACTCCTTGTTTTCTTTGTATTCTTTCTGTTGAAGAGCGTAGCTCGAAACGTTAAAGACTTTCTGTATTCCCAAGCATTAAACTAATACATAATTTTGTTGTCTACACCACCTGTCCTCATCTGCTGCTGTTTTTTTTCGTAAATTCTCCCATATGTATATATATATATATATGTATATATATATATATATATATATATATATATATATATATATATATATATATATATATATATATACATATTTGTTTTGCAAGATTTTTTATGTGAAATCGTGTGTTGAAACAGATGTTGTTGTACTTGGGGATGGTCATATTGCCAGTTTAGCCAATAAAAACACACGCACTGTATATTTGGTGTTAATTTTTTTTTTTTTTTCAGCTTTATATTACATTAATCTTAATCTTAATCTTATTTCGGCCAGAGTTCTTTCGTCACACTTCTGTGACCTCATCAGTGGTCCTTTGTTTCCTTCTTTCTTATGTGTGTCTCACCTTGCTAACTATCAGCCATTTGGTATATCTATTATACACATAAGAAAGAAGGAAACAAAGGACCACTGATGAGGTCACAGAAGTGTGACGAAAGAACTCTGGCCGAAATAAGATTAAGATTAAGATTAATGTAATATAAAGCTGAAAAAAAAAAAAAATTAACACCAAATATACAGTGCGTGTGTTTTTATTGGCTAAACTGGCAATATGACCATCCCCAAGTACAACAATATATATATATATATATATATATATAAATATATATATATATATATAAATATATATATATATATATATATATATATATATATATATATATATACATATACATATATAGGAGTGGCTATGTGGTAAGTAGCTTGCTTACCAACCACACGGTTCCGGGTTCAGTCCCACTGCGTGGCACCTTGGGCAAGTGCCTTCTACTGTAGCCTCAGGCCGACCAAAGCCTTGTGAGTGGATTTGGTAGACGGAAACTGAAAGAAGCCCGTCGTGTGTATATATATATATATATATACTTAAACCTTCAACTTAAACCTTCCTTCGACACAGTGCTACAGCATGGCCACAGTCAAATGACTGCAGCAAGTAAAAGATTAAATGCACAAGAGCAAAATCTTGGAAGACACCACACACACACACACACACACACACACACACATTACTACTTAGTTGCTCCTCATGTGCCACCCGCCCCATTTCTGTTAGATTTCCAGCTTAGCTAAATTCCCCACAAAATACCGACATCTTTCTGTTCGACAACGGCAAACTTAAACGCTTATTGTTAACCAACCAGATAACAGCCATTAAAATATTAGCTTCTACCCCGTCATCACCGTCATCATCTTCACATTGCTATTTTTGTTAGTTGCAGCAATGGAGACGACGGCAGTGGTGGTGGTGGTGGTGGTAATGATAATGGTGGTATTAATGGCGATGGCGGTGGCGCTGTTGTCTTCGGAGTGGTTCTAATAAGTATCTAGTCATGTAGAAACTGTAAATCTTAAATTATGGGCCTCCCCGGTCGGTTGGTTGGTCGTACGACTAAAGCTGAAAGTCTTTGTAAAAGATCTGGTCTTTTGGTGATATATATTAGGAGGGGGGTGGGCATGGGTGGTGGTGTAGAAAGTTGTATATGTGTGTAAGTAGATGTGTGTATAGGTAAATATGTAGATGCGTATATAATAGATATACCAACATATATATATTATACACACACATTTAGGTATATGCATGTGTATATAGATATATATATATGATATACACATATATACACAAACTCCTTTATACACATATACATATGTATAAATACATGTGTATGTATGTGTGTATATATATATCTATATGTATATATATATATATATATAAATATATATATATATATATATTCATATATACATGCACATACATATATATATGCATGTACATATATATAGATATATATATATATATATATATATATATATATATATATTCATATATACATGCACATACATATATATATGCATGTACATATATATATATATATATATATATATATATATATATATATATATATATATATATATATATATATATGTATGTATATGTATATATATATATATATATATATATATATATATATATATATATATATATATATATATATATATATATATATATATATGTATGTATGTATGTATATATATATATCTATATATATATATATATATATATATATATATATGTATGTATGTATGTATATATATATATATATATATATATATATATATATATATATATATACATATATATATATATATGTATATATGTATGCATGTATGAATGTGTGTGTATGCATATTTGAAATACATTTCTATGTGATGTGTGTGTATGTGTATATATGTATATAGTGCATGTATATATATATATATATATGTTATATGTATTTTATGTGTATGTATGTAAATATATGCACAAAAATTGATGTATGCAAGCGTACAGGTATCCATCTATACATACACACACACACACAGGTGTATGAGAGCGTATGCACTTATCAGAGGTATGTACGTATATAAAGCTACACATTTTTGAATACATATATAAGCAAAATTATGTGTGCATTCATATATATAATCTTCTTTCTTCATACACCCATGAATTATACTATTGTAATTAGATTTTGTAATTATTGTTATTATTCTTCTTCTACTTCTTATTACTACTAACATGACAAGTTGGCAGAGTCATTAATACATCAGACAAAATACAACTGTGCATTTCTTTCGGTTCTTAAATTTCTGAGTTCAAATTCCACTGAGGTTGACTTTGAATTTTATTCTTTTGGGGGAAGTAAAATACGTACCAGTTTAGTACCGGGGGTCAGTGTAATCAACTAGACCATCCTACCAAAATTCCAGGCCTTGTGCTTATAGTAGAAAGGATTATTATTATTATTATTATTATTATTATTATTATTATTATTATTATTTACGTTACGTTCTGAGTTCAAATTCCGCCGAGGTCGACTTTGCCTTTCATCCTTTCGGGGTCGATAAATTAAGTACCAGTCACGCACTGGGGTCGATGTAATCCGTTTGTCTGTCCTTGTTTGTCCCTTCTATGTTTAGCCCCTTGTGGGCAATAAAGAAATAATAATTATTATTATTATTATTATATTTCAAGTTCTGAGTTCTAATCCCACTGTGGCCGAATTTGCTTTTCATCCTTTGAGAGTCGATAAAATAAGTACCAGTTGTGTGCTGGGGTTAATATAATCAACCAGTCCCCTCCTCTAAATTTCAGGCCTTGTGCTTATAGCAGAATGGATTATTATTGTTGTTGTTGTTGTTGTTGTTGTTGTTGTTGTTGTTGTTGTTGTTGTAGTTATTGTTATTATTATTATTATTATTATTATTATTATTATTATTATTATTATTATTATTATTATTATTAAGGCGGGAAGCTGGCAGAATCGTTAGCACGCTGGGCGAAATGCTTAGCGGCATTTCGTCTGCTGCTACGTTCTGAGTTCAAATTCCGCTGAGGTCAACTTTGCCTTTCATCTTTTCGGGGTCGATTAAATAAGTACCAGTTGAACATTGAGCATGGCCGCAATCAAATGACTGAAACCAGCAAAAGAATAAAACA
>NC_142956.1:13540324-13545324 GCF_046866305.1 Octopus bimaculoides
AAACTCTGCCAAATTTAGATTGGAGCCTGGTGTTGCCATCCGGTTTCACCAGTCCTCAGTCAAGTCGTCCAACCCATGCCAGCATGGAAAGCGGACGTTAAACGATGATGATGATGATGATGATATATAATATTTATGTCTTTAAGTGTTCGTGTCTGTGTTTGTCCCAATGCCATCGCTTGACAACCAATGTTGGTGAGTTTGTCCCCATGACTTAGAGGTTTGGCAATAGGCACCAATAGAATAAGAACTAGGCTTACAATGAATGCCCCGAGGTCAATTTCGACTAAAACCTTTTAAGGTGGTGCAGCATGGCCACTGTCAAATGACTGAAACAAGTAAATGAATAAAAGAATATAAACTGTGTGCATGTTTTATACTGTCAATTAAAAACGTATTTAAAACACCTTTTTTAATTATGAATTAACAACTTATAGGTGCAGAAGTGGCTGTGTGGTAAGTAGCTTGCTTACCAACCACATGGCTCCGGGTTCAGTCCCACTGCGTGGCATCTTGAGCAAGTGCCTACTACTATAGCCTCGGACCAACCAAAGCCTTGTCAGTGGATTTGGTAGACGGAAACTGAAAGAAGCCTGTCGTATATATATATATATATATATATATATATATATATGTGTGTGTATGTGTATGTGTGTATGTGTATGTGTGTATATGTTTGTGTGTCTGTGTTTATCCCCCCCAACATCGCTTGACAACTGATGCTGGTGTGTTTACGTCCCCGTAACTTAGCGGTTCGGCCAAAGAGACCGATAGAATAAGTACTAGGCTTACAAAGAATAAGTCCTGGGGTCAATGTGCTCGACTAAAGGCGGTGCTCCAGCATGGCCGCAGTCAAATGACTGACACAAGTAAAAGAGATAATAGAGAAAAGAGAAGATAGTCTTTAAATAAAATGTTTGTTTTCCCAGTGAATTTTTCTGGACATTATTGAGACAATCTTTCCGAAGACTACCTCTTCATTTTACATTAAGTCAAGGCCTCCTGTCTGCTGTTCCTTTGTCCTTATTACAGACATGTTTCCTTTAGATTTATAGACGTTTTATCAATTGTTTTTTTAACATTACGGCCATTTCATTTGTGATTCTTGAGTCTGAATATGTCCAACAAGACAGAAAATGATGAATTGTGAATCTGTGATAATTAGCTTCTGACATGTGCTTCCAATTTATCATTGTCCAATTTTGGAAAGTATCGGCATGAGTTTAGACATTATATATACTTGATGAAATCCTATACAGATTTTATCCTTGATTATAATTGATATGTTTTCATTCTGTCTGCTAATCCACTCGCAAGTTTTTGGTCAGTCTGAGGCTATAGTAGAAGACACTTGTCCAAGGTGCCACGCAACGGGACTGAACCACAAGCTATATGGCTGCGAAGCAAGCTTCTTACCACACAACCACACCTTTTAGTTTCTGCCCACCAAACTCACTGACAAAGCTTTCGTAGGCCTTTGGCTATACTAAAAACAGTTACCCAAGGTGCCACACAATGGGATTGAACCCATGAGCATATTGTTGGGAAGCAAAGTTCTTACCACATGGCAATACCTGCACCTATGTTCTTTTACTCTTTTACTTGTTTCAGTCATTTGACTGTGGCCATGCTGGAGCACCGCCTTTAGTCGAGCAAATCGACCCCAGGATATATTCTATGTAAGCCTAGTACTTATTCTATTGGTCTCTTTTGCCAAACCGCTAAGTTACAGGGATGTAAACACACAAACATATACACACACATACATATATAGATATACATAAAAACGACAGGCTTCTTTCAGTTTCCGTCTACCAAATCCACTCACAAGGTTTTGGTCAGCCCAAGGCTATAGTAGAAGACACTTGCCCAAGGCGCCACACAGTGGGACTGAACCTGGAACCATGTGGTTGGTAAGCAAGCTACTTACCACACAGCCACTCCTATGCCTAGTTAGTTGATATGTTTGTTATTGTTCTTCTCATTGTTGTTAGGGTCATTCTTGTAGTTGTTTTACTGGGAGTAGTAGCAGTAGTAGTCCTTTTGTAGTTGTTGCATGAGTAGTAGTAGTTCTGTAGTAGTAGTAGTTGTAATAATTGTTGTTGTACTGCAGCAGTAGTAGATGTTGTTGTTCTTCAAGTAATAGTAGTTGTACTAGGTTTTGTAGTAGTAATTGAAGTAGTAGTAGTAGCAGCAGCAGCAAGGGCAGTGGTGGCAGTAGCAGTAGGAGAAGCAACAACTAGTAAAAGTTGTTGTTGTTGTTGTTTATATAGCACAGTAGCTTTTATAATTTTTTTTCCTTATTGTTGTCATCATTGTTGTTGCTCTCATTCTTGATGTCTTTGTTCTTGTAGTTGTTGTTGCTGTTTTTCTCTTTGTTACTGGACAAGGCCTGCCTTTATATATCCATTCTTGTGGATGTTGTTGCTGGTTATCTCGTCGTTGTTGTTTTGTTCGTTCCTGCACTTCTTCTGCTTACAGTCGTTGTAGTTCTTATTGTTGTTATTATTATTCAGTGTCTCTTTTCGTTTCTCTGTTCTTGTTCTTGTCCTTGCTGTTGTCATTTGTTGTTGCTGTTCTTGTTGTTGTTACGCAATTTTTGCTGTTTGTGCAAGGAGAAAAAGCCGGAGATTACATTGATATGTGCAGTGATGTGCAGCATTAGCAAGGTGCAACATGCACCTGAGTGCAGCTCATTGTATTACTGCAGCAGCATTGGTTAATGGCTGCACTTCCGTCTTGGAACCAAACTCTGGAATTAATTCCACTGTGAATTATTCTTGAACAAAGAAACACTCTCTCTCTCATATATACATATACATACATATATATATATATATAATTCTCCATCTATCTATCTATCAGTTTATCTATGTATATATGTATTTGTCTATCTCTCTATATAACAATTTATCATCCTATCTGCCCATCTATGTATATATATTTGCGTGTTGGTCTACCTATTTCTCATTAGTTATGTCTGTCTATCTATCTGCTTGTCTGTCAATCTGCTTGTCTGTCTGTCTGTCTGTCTGTCTATCTGTCTGTCTGTCAATCTGCTTGTCTGTCTGTCTGTCTGTCTATCTGTCTGTCTGCCTGCCTGTCTATCTATATGTCTTTGTCTATCTATTTATATAACAATTTATCATTCTATCTGCCTGTCTGTGTATATGTATATTTGTGAGTTGGTCTATCTATCTGTCAATGGCTGTGTCGTCACTATCAGTCTCTTGATCTATCTATCCATCTGTCTGTCTGTCTGTCTATGTCTATTTATCTGTCTGTCTATTTATTTGTCTATCTATCGATCTATCTATCTTTTTATCTCACCATCTGTCCATCTATCTATCTATCTATCTATCTATCTATATCTATCTATCTATCTATCTATCTATCTATCTATCTATCTACCTATCAATCTATCTATCTATCTATCTATCTATCTATCTATCTATCTATCTACCTCATCATCTATCTATCTATCTGTGTTTCACTATCTCTGTATCTATCGACCTGTTAGGCGAAACACTAAAAGAATACAAAACAGTAATGGGAGCAAAAATTAACTTGAAAAAGCCAGTGGGTTTGTGGTTTGGCACCTGGAGAAACAAGCCCATGCCGTCCAACAGTGTCTCCACTATGGGATACTGGACTGACGGACCGGTTAAATTGCTCAGGGTTTGGTTCGGTCCAGACCTCCAAATGGAGAAGAACTGGGACGAGATGAGTTGAGTGGTCATTCTCACCCAGCTATCCAGATAGACAAACATAATTTGCTGGCATTAAAAAATATCTGGCAGGATATGGAGAAATCAATCTAAATTTCTGTGTGAACAGTTTGTATGAGATAAGAAAACCAGTTTTAATTATTTAGTGTAATCGTTAAAATGGGAATTAATATATAAATATTTAGAGCTATTCTCTTCCATGGAAAATGCTGCTCAGTCAAGTATATTTTATTCTTTTATTCTTTTACTGGTTTGTCATTTGACTATGGCCATGCTGGAGCACAACCTCGAAGGGGTTTTAGTTGAATAAATTGACCCCAGGATTTTTCTATCAGTCTCTTTTGCTGAACCACTAAATTATGGGGATGTAAACCACCGACACCAGTTGTCATCCTACCTTACAGGGACATAAATACACCAACAAATACACACACGACAGCCTTCTTTCAGTTTCCAGTTACCAAATTGACTCAGAAGGCTTTGGCTGGTCTAAGGCTATAGTAGAAGACATTTGCCCAAGGTGCCACACTGTAGGCCTGAACCTGAAACCATATGGCTGGAATGCATGCTCCTTATTTCTTTATTGCTCACAAGGGGCTAAACATAGAGGGGACAAATAAGGACAGACAAAGGGATTAAGTCGATTACATCGACCCCACTGCGTAACGGGTACTTGATTTATAGACCCCGAAAGGATTAAAGGCAAAGTTGACCTTGGCGGAATTTGAACTCAGAACGTAATGGCAGACGAAACACCGCTAAGCATTTCGCCCGGCATGCTAACGATTCTGCCAGCTCGCCACCTTCTAACAACTACACCTGTTCCTATATATATATATATATATATATATATATATATATGATTGTATGTGTGTATACATATACACACACACATATATATACAGGGTGTCCACAAGGTCTGGCCACATGGAGTAAATAAAATCATAACATAAACAATTAAATATAAGAAATAATAATTTCTTAAAGTATATCTTAATCCCCATGTACCCAGACTTTGTGGACACCCTGTATATATATATATATATATATATATATATATATATATATATATATATATATATATTTATACACACATACACACACACACACAGGGACCACTGAACTCAACAGTTTTTTTCTCCTTCTCTCTCTGTTTATTTCCTCTTATTCCTTTCTGTCAAAGAGCATAGGCTCAAAACGTAAAAGACTTTATCACCTTCCTGAGCTTCAAACTAATATACTTGCTTGTTGTTCCTATACCTGTCTCCGCCT
>NC_142956.1:13550324-13565324 GCF_046866305.1 Octopus bimaculoides
TCTCTGTCTCCCTTTCTCTCTTTCTCTGCCTCTCTGTCTCCCATTCCTCTCTTTCTCCCTGTCTCTCTGCTTTATCTGCCTCCCTTTCTCTGCCTTTCTTTCTCTCCCTCTCTGTCTCCCATTCTTCTCTTTCTCTGTCTCCTTTCTCCTTGTCTCTCTCTTTCTCTCTGTCTCCTTTTCTCTCTCTCTCTCTCTCTCTCTCTCTCTCTCTCTCTGTCTGTCTCTCTCTCTCTGTCTCCCTTTCTCTCTCTCTCTCTCTCTCTCTTTCTGTCTGTCTGTCTCTCTCTTTCTGTCTGTCTCTCTCTATCTCTGTCTCCCTTTCTCTCTTTCTCTCTCTGTCTCTCTCTCTCTCTCTCAATAATCCAATGACCGACTCTTTGAAAAACCAACCCCAACTGGTACCATCATTCACCAACTGCTCTCCATAATTTAAATTAAATTAAAACAAAAAGCAAACATGAATACATAAATCATGTCACATTTCCATTCTGCAGAATTCCATTGAGGAGAATTTCTGTTCAATGATAACATATATGAAAGTATGGGAAATTTCAGGATTGGATAACTGGCACACTGTGTAGCTGGATGGATGGATAGATAGATAGATAAATGGATAGAGGGGGAGAGAGAGAGGGAGATAAATAGATAGATAGACAGAGAGGGAGGGAGAGATAAAAAGAGAGTTAGATCAATAAATAGAGAAATGAATAAATATATATAGGGAGAGATAGAGAGAAAGAGATACTTACACATACAGACAGACAGACAGGCTGGATGGATGGATGGATGGATGGATTAGCTGGCTGAAACTTTGAAGTCACTGTCAAAACTATTCTTGTTAAAGAATAATAAATTTATACTCAACCATAAATGTTTATATATATAAATAAATATATATATAATATATATATAAATATATAATATATATATGTATATAAATATATATATAAATATATAAATATATATATATATATATGTATATAAATATATATATATAAATATATATATATATATGTATATAAATATATATATAAATATATATATATATATGTATATATATATATATATATATATATATATATATATATATATATATATATATATATATATATATATATACATATATATATATATATATATATATATATATATATATATATGGGGGTAAGTCGATAACATCGACCCTAGTACTCAGCTAGTACTTATTTTATTGACCCCAAAAGGATAAAAAGCAGAGTTGACCTCGGTGGAATTTGAACTCAGAACATAAAGATGGATGGAACACTGCTTAAGTATTTTGCCCTAACAATTCTGCCAGCTTGCTACCTTGATAATGATAATAATAGTCTTTTCTATTAAAAGCACAAAACCTGAAATTTTAGGGGAAGGCACTAGTTGATTACACCGTTCCTTGTGTACAACTGGTGCTTGTTTTTATCAACTCTGAAAGGATGAAAGGCAAAGTCAACCTTGGCGGGGTTTGATCTCAGAATGTAATGATGGACGAAATGCCACTAAGCACTTCACCCGGTGTGCTAACGATTCTGCCAGTTCACCGCCTTGATGACGACGGCGACGGAGACGATGATGATAATAATAATAATAATAATAATAATAATAATAAAAATGATGATATTAATAATGATGGTTTCAAATTTTTGCACAAGAGCCATAATTTCAGGACGGTGGGGTGGTAAGTTGATTATATCAATCTCAACCCTAAGCAGGATGAAAGGCAAAGTCGACCTCAGCAGAGTTTGAACTCAGGACGTAAAGATGGACAAAATGCTACTAAGCATTTTGCCCGTCATGTGAACAATTCTACCAGCTTGCTGCCTATAATAATAATAATTCAAATTACGACAAACATAAATAAACAAACGAAGTTTGCTTTTTTACAAGCGTTGAGATGTCTTAGAAAGTTAAAGAAGTGATTTTAAATTCTCAATCGCAGAATAATGCTAATAATATAGCCTGAACAAGATAAACTACCCCTATTTTGCAGAGAAAGGTGTAGGTGGCTAGCTGTGGACTCGAACTCACATCCCCGTGATTACACGTCAGAATAATAATAATCCTTTCTGCTGGAAGCACAAGGACTTAAATTTGGGGGAAGGGATTAAGTCAGTTACATTGACCCCAGTGTATAACTGGCACTTATTTAATCGACCCCAAAAGGATGAAAGGCAAAGTCGGCCCTGGCGCAATTTGAACTCAGAATATAGTTGCAGATGAAATAGCGTTGAGCATTTTGCCCGGCGTGCTAATGATTCTGCCAGCTCACCCAACTTTACAATAATAATAATAATAATAATAATAATAATAATAATAATAATAATAATAATAATAATCATAATGATGATGCTTTCAAATTTTGGCACAAGGCCAGCAATTTTGGGGAAGGGGTCAGTTTATTACAACAACAATAGCTATAGTTATCATCACCACCACCACCATCCCCACCTCCACAACTACTACTATTACTACTACTGTTACTGCTGCTACTTCCAAGGGTTTTACAACACTCCCACTTCATTATTACAACGGCAACAAGTATCGTCCCACAATAGCAAGGGATTGTCCTAACAAGTCTCAGAGTGCCGTTCCATTAGTCAGCACCCTCTCCTCTTGAGATGCCACTTGGGATGTTCAAACTGCCCTGTGGTGGGACCCTACTGTGTTGCCCAGACCCACCTATGTCAAAATCTATCTTTCTCAATGATGCTTATATTTAATAATTCATCAAAGTCTTGGAGTAGAGTCATTCACATCAAACCATATGTGTCATGTGTGTCTATCTCATCTATCTGTAAATCTATTCACCTATCTATCTGTCTACCTCTCCATCCATCTGTCTCTCTACCCCTCTGCCAATCTATCCATCTATCTATCTATCCATCCCATCCCATCCTATTCCAATCCAATTCAATCCAGTCTAATATACATTAGCACAGGCATGGCTGTGTGGTAGGAAGTTTGCTTCCCAACCACACGGTTCCAGGTTCACTCCCACTGCATGGTACCTTGGGCAAGTGGCTTCTACTATAGCCTCAGGCTGAATAAAGCCTTGTATGTGGATTTGGTAGATGGAAACTGAAAGAAGCCCATCATATATATATTCAATATACATTATATATATATATATATATATATATATATATATATTATATATGCTGAGACCCCCTTCGGTCATGACTGACTATGGGATTGCACCTAGAAAGTTATCCTCCCAGGCACATATCCAGGCAAGGATGTTTATAGAAGACCAGCAATCATCCATGCATACCAGCCTCCCCACTCCATGCCACTGATGTTATCCAAGGGAAAGGCAAGGGTCGATACAGCATGACACCAGTGATGTCGCAACTCATTTCTACAGCTGAGTGGACTGGAGCAACGTGAAATAAAGTGTCTTGCTCAAGAACACAACACGCAGCTCGGTCCGGGATTCGAACTCACAACCTCATGAACGTAAGCTCAATGCTCTAACCACTGAGCCATGGGGCTTCACATATATATATATATATATATATATATATATATATATATATATATATATATATATATATATATATATATATATATATATATATATATATATATATATATATATATATATATATATATATATATATATATATATATATATATATATATATATATATATATATATATATATATATATATATATATATATATATATATATATATATATATATATATATATATATGTACATGTTTGTGTCTGTGTTTGTCCCCCTCACCATCACTTGGCCACTGATGCTGGAGTGTTTATGTCCCCGTAACTTAGCGGCTTGGCAAAAAATGCAATGAAAATGACCATTAAACAAAGGGAAATTACTGTGTGGTTGACCGTTATTAAGACAAAAGAGCTATTAGAATGACCGCTAAGTGAGGGGAGGGAGTAAAGGTAAGGGAGTAAAAATGTCCGTAGTATTCGCGTAAGCGCGCATGTCCATGCATACCCATGCGCGTCCGCGCACCCATGTACATGAGTATATGTATATACTCATCCACCCGCACTTGAAACACACACATGCTCAGCCACACATTCGCCAAAAACAATATACATACACATGCGGGGTTGGTGCATAATTATTGTGGCTCTTTTTCAATAAATTTTATTCAACAAAAACAATAACAACATGTAACAAAAACATCTTTAAATGATTATTCCAGAGCATATTCACCATCTACTTCAATTTCTGCTTGGCGTTTTGATTAAATTGGTGTTTTATTAAAATTTTTTGTAGAATAAAATTTATTGATAAAAAGCCACAATAATTATGCACCAACCTAATATACATAGCTATCTATCTCTCAATATTTCCATCTATCAATCTATGTATTTCTCTATCTCTTTGTCTCTCTTTCTATCTATCTATCTATCTATCTATCTATCTAACACTCTATTCATCTACCTGTCTATCTATCAATCCATCTCTGTTTATCCATGTCTGTCTATATATATATATATGCATATATACCTAATTTTCCATCCACCTATTTATATTTATATTGACACCAGACACACACACTCATACAATTAACCATCTCTTGATTCCAACCAACCAACCAACCAGCCAAATGCTTTCTCTCCCCACCTTTCACTCCCCCCGCCCCACCCAACCCATCCACACACTGTTCATGATTGACAGTTTGGCAACGGAACCAAAATGAAAGTCTATAACTCTAATCTCAACATGCCTTCAACAATAACAGATGTCTGTCACTGATCTTCGATATTCTTCTAGTGGTTTTCTGCCTGTTTTTTCCAAGTAGAGCGTGTGAGTGTGTGTGTGTGTATGTATGTGTATGTATGGGGGGGGGGACTGGGGGTTAGAAGGGGGGGGAGCAATGTGCCATTCTACATATTGGCTGTTGTGGTGATGGTGATAGTAGAGGTGATGGTGGTGGTGGCAGCGGGAATAGTTTTAACAAATGACATGTGAGTTTGTGAAATTATATTCCGGATGTTTCTTCTTTTGGCCAAATAATAATAATAATAATAATAATAATCAATGCCCAGATGCAGTACCAGGCAGTGGCTCTCGTGGCTTCTAATCTTAACTGATTGGAAGTGTTATCATGTACATTCTTTTGTCTTGGTATAAAAAGATGGGCCACAGCAAATATTCTGCTAAATACCACAGATTTGCTTGTCAGTTGTTTGACCTTAACCAGTTGAGCATGTCTCTTGGTGGCTGACGATATGTGCATCTCTGATCATGAGCAGAAGTAGTGGGGGAGCATCATAGCCATGTGTTGAGAGGAATTCTTTGGGGTTTGAATAATTCACCTTTGGAAACATGGGTGTTTTGCTCAACATCCTTAAACAAACCTTATTCAGGGACCTTTTGAGTGGGATGGGCTACTCGACCTGAAGAAAATTCTAACTGGGTCCCACCTGCGAGGACATGTGCTGTTTATCTTGATATGAGATCACCATGTCGCACACATATGGTTGTGATGCATGTGCCTGGTGTACCCTTATCAGACGGGTAGTCATGATGGGTATAATGGGCTTCGTATATTTTACCCCAGTGTCACTTTGATGGCATGTGCTGCTATCTCACTTAATAATAATAATAATAATAATAATCCTTTCTACTAAAGGCACAAGGCCTGAAATTTTGCGGGAGAGGACTAGTCAATTAAATCAACCCCAGTGCTCAACTGGTACTTAATTTATCAACTCTGAAAGGATGAAAGGTAAAGTCAACCCCAGTGGAATTTAAACTTGGAACATAGTAACAGAAAAAATACCGCTACACATTTCCCTCATCATGCTAACGATTCGGTCATTAATAAGTATAATTTCAAAATGGCAGTAAGTCATGTACATGTGGGCTTGTTTCATTTGTGTGTGTGTGTGTGTGTGTGTGTGTGTTGTTTTTTCTTTTATTCGTTTCAGTCATTTGACTGCGGCTATGCTGGAGCACCGGATTTTAGTTGAGCAAATCGCCCCCCAGGACTTATTCTTTGTAAACCTAGTACTTATTCTATTGGTCTCTTTTGCTGAACCGCTAAGTTAGAAGGATGTAAACACACCAGCATCGGTTGTCAAGCGATGGTTGGAGGACAAACACACACACACACACACACACACAAACATATATATGACGGACTTCTTTCAGTTTCCATCTACCAAAGCCACTCACAAGTCTTTGGTCGGCCTGAGGCTTTAATAGAAAACACTTGCCCAAGATCCCACACGGTGGAACTGAACCCAGAACCACGTGGTTAAGGAAAAAGCTTCTTAACACACAGCCATGCCTGTGCTTTTGATAGAAAATTCAACATAATGTACTCCATCTGGTGAGAGATAGGTATCTATTTATAGGACACAATACATGGCTTTAAGTGCTATTAACAGTTTCAAGTAGTATCCTAAGGATTATCTTTGTGTAATCCTGCAGTGAATACAGAAAGTGTATTTTTTTTTTTCATCTTTCCTCTAATTTTAGGTCCCACTATGTTTTTTATTTCATATGAAACTATTAGTAGAGCTTAAAGACATGTATTGTGTCCTGTAAATAAATAATCTGTGTGTGCGTGTGTGTATAAGGTCTTGAAGAATGAAACCTCTGATTTTGAAGTGAAATTTTATTTTATTTTAATCTCAACAATATAATCAGACACTAAAAGTGATGATGTAACTCTTCAATGTTGTAAAACAAAGAATTGTCAGGATAAAACATTGGAGTTAACGACTGTCAAACTTGGTGCATAAGAAAACCAGACATTTCATTCTTAATGACCTGGTGTGTGTGTGTGTGTGTGTATGTATGTATGTATGTATATCACGGGCTTCTTTCAGTTTCCATCTCCCAAATCCACTCACCATAACTTGAGGCTATGGTAGAAGATACTTGCCCAAGGTGCCACATAGTGAGACTGAACCCAGAACTATGTGGCTGGGAAGCATACATTCATATCAATCCTGACTAAAGATGTTCCAACGATGACCACTCCATTTAATGGAGTATAAGTATATCTTGGAATATAATCAATAACAAATCTTTTACTTAAGATTATTAGATGCAAATCGAGGAATCAAGATTTAACTGTTATTTCCAACATGCTGGGTGACCACATGCTAAGATAATCCCTCAACTCACAATCCACCAAGAGGATTATCTCTGTGTGATCCTGCAGTGAATACAGAAAGCGTATTTTTTTCATCTTTTCTCTAATTTTAGGCTCACATACTTCTTTATTTCATGTTTTAAAAGATAGGGGATTATTTTTGCCGTGTGTTATAGCCAATCCCTTTTTTTTCGTACCCTATTTTCCCCTTCCCCTCTACCCTTTACAGCGTTTTTATATCCTTTTTTCCATGCAAACATCTGTGGCATGCTTCAATTTTTAGATCTTAAAAAACAACAACAAAACATCATAGCTACTATGACCCAAACAACACCCCCACCACTACAGCTATGACCATCACTACCACCACCACAACTAACATTGTCACAGCCACGACCACCAATACCATTACTACCACCAATGCCACTGCTCCCACTACCACCACCACCACTACCAACACAACCATCACCACCACTACTATTACAACTACCACCACCGCCACCACTACCAAAGCCACCACCACCACCACCACTACCAAAGCCACCACCATCACTACTACTATTACAATGACCACCGCTATCTTCACCAATATGGTTACAACCAATGCCATCACCACATCCATTACCACTTCTACCAATACTACCACCACCACCATCACCACAACTACTACCACCATCACTATATGGCGGTGGTAGTGGTTGGATAGTGAAAAGTGTATTTTTTTTAATTGAACTGTTTTTATATCACCTATTAATTAACACAAGTCTAAGAGCAATTCTGTGAAATATTCACACTTATTTATACGGCAGATATATGCAATTTAACTAAAGATTGTATCATATGTACAAGATATAATTTTTATTGGGGCAAAATGGAAAAATGAGAGCGAATGTTTAATTTATGAGTGCTGTGTATTAAGTCTATAAAATTGTGCATAAAGTACATAAAGAGTACATATAAAGTACATTAAGTAATCGTATTCCAATTTCTTTCACTTTTCAGTGAGTAGCAGATGAGAGATTATCTTTCCTTACAGACACAATACAGGCTACGCTTTCAGGTTTTTGGGGATAAAGTTTTCAGAAATAACCTAATAGGTTTATCGTTAATTCTGTGAAATATTCATGGGTCCTGCTAGTAATAAGAGAAGAGAGACATACAAGTTGAGTGTGAGTGAAAGAGAGAGAGAGAGAGCTGGGAGAGAGAGGTATTGTGTGAGAAAGATAGAGAGAAGTCATATCTAATAAAGAGAGGGGAAGAAATAGACTATGAGTGAGAGAGTAAGTTAAAGTGACAGAGAGGGTGTGAGAGAGAAAGATATATAGACGGGAGGGGGGGGGGGAGCGAGAGAGAAAGAGGGGTAAAAGTAAAGTGTGAGTGAGTGAGAAAGATATACAGTGAGGAGGGGAGAGGAAGAGAGATATTCTTTTCAACTAGAAAAGAATATATATATGCATATATATATATATATTGAATATATATATGATGGGCTTCTTTCAGTTTCCATCTACCAAATCCACACACATGGCTTTATTCAGCTTGAGGCTATAGTAGAAGCCACTTGCCCAAGGCCCGAAATTTTGGGGGAGGGGGCCAGTCAATTAGATTGACCCCAGTACACAACTGATACTTAATTTATCGACCCTGAAAGGATAAAAAGCAAAGTCGACCTCGGCAGAATTTGAACTCAGAACATAAAGACAGACAAAATACTGCTAAGCATTTCGCCCGGCATGCTAACGTTTCTTATTTCTTTATTGCCCACAAGGGGCTAAACATAGAGGGGACAAACAAGGATAGACAGAGGGATTAAGTCGATTACATCGATCCCAGTGTGTAACTGGTACTTCACTTATCGACCCTGAAAGGATGAAAGGCAAAGTCGACCTCAGTGGAATTTGAACTCAGAACGTAGCAGCAGACAAAATACCGCTAAGCATTTCGCCCGGCGTGCTAGCATTTCTTATTCCTTTATTGCTCACAAGGGGCTAAACATAGAGGGAACAAACAAGGACATTAAGTCTATTACATCGACCCCAGTGCGTAACTGGTACTTAATTTATCGACCTCGAAAGGATGAAAGGCAAAGTCGACCTCGGCGGAATTTGAACTCAGAACGTAACGGCAGACGGAAATACTGCTAAGCATTTCACCCGGTGTGCTAACGTTTCTGCCAGCTCACCACCTTAGAGGGAGAGAGATATTATGTGGGAAATATTGTGTGGGAAATATTGTGTGGGAAATATTGTGTGTCAGAATGGGTCTCTGATGACAATGGACAATGTCAGCTGACCAACATAATTATTATTATTATCATCACCATCGTCGTTATTGTCGTCAACATCATTATTGTCTTTAATATTCATTCCCTCCCTGTCTTTGTTTTATATGAATTCTGTCTAACTTTTACAGGTCTCTCTCTCTCTCTATATATATATATATATATATATATATATATATATATATATATATATATATATATATATATATATCCTTCATTCTCACACACACACACACAGCTTCGACCCCTCTCTTTGTTTCATGACATCTCTCTCTCCCCTCTCTCACACACAATCTCTCTCTCCCCTCTCACTCTTTATATAACTTTCTTTCTCACACACTCTCTGCTTCAATCCCTCTCCTTGTTTCATATAACTTCTCTCTCTATCTCTCTCACACAATAGCCTCTCTCTTCTCTCTCATATTACATCACTTGGTGTCTCTCTCTCACAATCTCTCACTTCCCTCTCTCTCTTTATATCTTTCTTAGTAGCAGTGTTAGTGGTGGTGATGGTGGTAGTGGTGGTGGTGGTGGTGGTGGTGGTGGTGGTAGTAGCAGTAATAATGATGGTGGTGGTAGTAGCAGTAATAATGATGGTGGTGGTGGTGGTGGTAGCAGTAGTAGTGATGGTGGTGGTGGTAGTAGCAGTAGTAATGATGGTGGTGGTGGTGGTAGTAGCAGTAGTAATGATGGTGGTGATGTTGGTGGTTGTGGTGTTGATGGTAGTAGTTGATGTTGTAGTAGTAGTAGTAGTAGTAGTAGTAGTAGTAGTAGCAGAAGTAGTAGTAAATGTAGTAACAATAGTGGTGGTGGTCATCTTAGTAGTAGCAGCAGTAGTAATAGTAGTAGTAGTAGTAGTAGTAGTAGAAGTGGTGGTGATATGTTGGTGGTGATGATTGTCATGGTAACAGTTGTTGAGTTGGCACTGGTTGTAGTAGTTGTGGTGGTAATGGTGGTGGTGATAGTTGTTGTCGGTGGTGGTGGTTGTGGTAATGGAATGTGCTGGTGGTGGAGGTGGTGCTGAAGGCTGGAATTGATGCCTTGCACCACTCAAAAGCTCCTTTCCCAAATTAATGCATATTTTTTTTTCATCAACAACTGCTGCACATCAAGCTGCAGAAAAATATGCATTTCCAAAGCAGCACCGCCATCAACGACAACAACAAGATCATTATCAACAATGAAAACATATAAAATACATGCTTTGTTGTATAACAAATAGCCCCCCCCCCAACCAGAACAACAACAACAACAACACCACAACCATCAAAGTTGATCCTACCGCTACCAAGAGGTTCATCACTCCATTACCAGTTTCATCACCTCCACCACAGCCACTACCACTTTCGTCAAAGAGAACCACTATCATCAACAATATGACCACCACCACCACCACCAGCATTATTGCCACCACCGCTACCACCACTACTGCTACTACAACTACCTTCACCACTGCCATCACCATCGTTGCTACCAACACCTTCACCACCATCACCATCATCACTACCCCCACCATCACAACTGTTAGTACCACCGCCACCACCACCACAACTACAACTTCTACTACCAACCACACCACCACTATTACTTTTACCACTACCATCAACACCACCATTTCTACTACCTCCACTACTGCTACTACTATTACTACCACCATCAGTACCTCCACCAAAACTGCTACCACTGCCTTCAACACAACTACCACCATCACCACCTCCACCATCACCACCTCCACCATCACCACCTCCACCATCTCCACCTCTACCATCACCACCTCCACCATCACCATCAATAACCAAATGTCAATATTTACATCCAAGATAATGTATTCCATGTATGTGTTAACAGCAATAATAAAAGACAGGTGAGGTGGTGGGACAAGATGAAATGGCAGAGTGTTTATCAATAATGTATATTTATAGTTTGATACTTGTGCTACATATCTATCTATCTATCTATCTATCTACTTAGCTAGCTATCCATCTGTCTGTTTGTCTATCTACCTATCCGTCTATCTATCTATGTCTGTCTGTTTTTCTCTCTATTTATCTTTCTATCTCTCAATCTATTTGTCTGTCTGTCTCTCTGTTTGTTTATCTATCTATCTAGTGATTTGTAACTGTTGAGACCCTGAAGTTTGCCTGCTTTATCAGGTATGTAGCTTTGGGGTCAGGGTAATCAGCTCCCCATTGTATGTTCATGAGTTCGATTCCCAGTGACATGTGTCTTTGAGCAAAAGACTTTATCGCACATTTCACTAGTCCACTTATGTAGCAAAAATTAATCATACCTGTAATTCAAAAGGGCCAGCCTTATCATATTCAATGTCAGGCTGAATCTCCCTGAGAACTACATTAAGAATACGTATGTCTGTGGAGCACTCAGCCACTTGCACATTAATTCCACAAGCAGGCTGTTCCATTAATCGGATCAGCTGGAACACTCATCCTTGTAAACAATGGAGTGTCGGTTTGTTTGATAAACTCAGTTGTTTAAGAAGCTGAAGTTAACAGCTCTACTCAAAGGCAACACAGCTAAATAGAAAAGTCAATTTATGTGAAAGCAATTTTAAAAGGGGTTACACAAACCACTAGTCTTCTTTCTGACATACTGATATAAATAAAACCATCAAGTTGGATAGCTATGTATCAGATCTGGAGACCAACTGTGCAGCATATGTAATCAAGTGGAGAATCATGGAGAAATCCACATCATATATCAAAGTATGCAACAGATGCAAATTATGCATAGCAAAAATTTTTTTACATTCAAGAATTCCACCACACAACTTAATTCCAGATCTGAAATTTTTAGCAAATGCATACACATGGATAAATTTTTTTTGATGAATTGGAGGACACCACCCTTCCAGATTGAGAATTTAGCCTTCTTTTTATTAATTATGATTTTTTGACTGACACAGGGAATAAAGATCTTGGTTTCCTTGATTTTCTTTTGTTTCTTCTCATTTCACTTTTTGCACCAAACATCGTTGAATTTTACTTCCTGTTTTCGTTAATGTTTTCCTGTAGACCAGCATCCTGGTTTTTAAATAAATCTAACAGTATTCACTGAGCCAGAAAGATTGCTTGGAGACACATGACATGGTAAATAAATCTGCAAAATTATTGTATCTTTACAGCATGAAACTACTAGTAGCTCTCACCATAAATTGTGTGTGTGTGTGTGTGTGTGTGCTTGTGTGTGTGTGTGTGCTTGTGTGTGTGTGTGTGTGTGTGTGTGTGTGTGTTTGTGTGTGTGCGTGTGTATACGTACATATATATATATATATATTTATATGTCTGTGTGTGCATGTGCATGTATATGTATAAATGTATATATATGTGAAAAGACACAAGGCATGTTATGAAAACCTGCCTAGATTCGCAGCTTTGTGACAAGAAATTATTAGTAGCTGTTATCTTAAATACTGTGTACATTAAATCATATTTATCTCTTGCTGGATGGAGTACTTTTCTGTTGATCTTACCTTAATGGAACAGTAAACTGTGTGTGTATATAATATATATATATATATATATATATATATATATATATACACACACACACACACACACACACACACACACACACATATATAGTTGAAATTCATAGAAAAACAAAAGACAAGGAAAGGTGTATGAACAAGAAAGTGTTTGACGCTCGTGAAAATGAAAAAAGTTTTTTATGTTTCGAGCCTATGCTCTTCAACAGAAAGAAATAAGGGAAAATAAACAGAGGGAGAATGAAAAATACTTGTAGATTTCAGTGCATATATATAGATATATAGATATATATACATAGGCGCAGGAGTGGCTGTGTGGTAAGTAGCTTGCTTACCAACCACATGGTTCCAGGTTCAGTCCCACTGTGTAGCACCTTAGGTAAGTGCCTTCTACTATTGTTTCAGGCTGACAAAAGCCTTGTGAGTGGATTTGGTAGACGGAAACTGAAAGAAGCCAATCGTATATACATATATATGTATGCGTGTGTATATATTTGTGTGTCTGTGTTTGTCCCCTAACATCGCTTGACAACCGATGCTGGTGTGTTTACGTCCCCGTAACTTAGCGGTTCGGCACAAGAGACCGTTAGAATAAAAACTAGGCTTACAAAGAATAAGTCCTGGGGTTGATTTCTTTGACTAAAGGCAGTGCTCCAGCATGGCCACAGTCAAATGACTGAAACAAGTAAAAGAGTAAAAGAGTATATACACACACATGAAGGATACCCAAAATTAACAGGAGACATTCTCTATGGAACAAGCCACTTGATATGATCCACTTGATATGATCCACTTGATAGAAGCCACTTGATATGATCCTCAGGCATCAGTTTGCAGACAGGCATCATCAAGTGTAGTCCTTCTACCACGTGGTGCTTCTTTGCTTTTCAGTGCTTCTCCACTGTTCATTGATTTTTGCAATGTCTGAAATGAACAGACTGCATGCTTCCATGAACTTCTGTTTTCCGCTGGGAAAAACAGTGGCTGAAATAAATGTCATGCATCAAAGAGCTTACATGGACGCTGCACTGAGCAAAGCAAAACTCTGCGTGGTTTTCACGCTTCAGAAATGGTCACTTGTTGCTTGAAAACCAACCTCATTCAGGACAACAGTCCACCATCGATTGAATGAAATATCATAAAAATTCATGAACGGATCTTGGAGGACCATCATACAACAACTGATGAACTTGTTGATATGACGTTGATATGACTGGTATGTCCTGGATCTCCTGCAAACGAATTTTGAGTGAGGAATTATGAATGAAATGAGTTGCAGTGAAGTTTGTGCCTCGCTTCCTCACTGAAGATCAAAAGCTCTCATGACTGAATGCATGTCACAAACTGAAAGAATAGATGGAAACTGATCTGGATCTTTCTTCAAAGGTCATTGCTGATGACGAAAGCTGGTGCTATGGAATTTGCAGATGTGGAAGAGATGAAGACAAGAATGACAGACATTGAAAGGCATCAGTTTACAAGAGTACCAGGACTGCTTCAAATAGTGGAAAATATGTCTGGACCGAAACGTTGCTTCAAATGGAGGATACTTTGGAGGTGATAAAAGTGTAAACTAAGTGTAAAAATCAGTGAATAAAATAATAATGCAAAATTCCAATTTTGTTTTGGTACCTGCTCGTGTGTGTGTGTGCGTGTGTAAATATATATATATGTGTGTATATATGTATGTATTAGGTTGACAACTCATGGAGGTTCTTTTTTAAATTTAAAAATGCAAGTATGTATATGCATATATATACATATATGTCTGTCTGTCTGTCTTTCTCTCTCTCTCTAACCAGCTGTAAAAACCTTACCTGTGCTGGTGCCACATAAAACGCACTCAGTCCACTCTACGATGTGGTTGTTTTTAGGAAGGGAATCCAGCTGTAAAAATCCTGCCAAACCAATCACAAAAGTCCGGTGTGACTTCTGCCTGGTCGGCTACTGTCAAACTGTTCCACCCATGCCAGCATGGAAGACAGATGTTAAACAGTGATGATGATACAATAAAGAGGAATGTAGTTGAAGAGCCCACACCATAAATCAAAGGATCAAAAAACTCAAGCTATGCATATTTGAAAGAACACAGACACTGTTCAGA
>NC_142956.1:13577824-13602824 GCF_046866305.1 Octopus bimaculoides
TAGTGTTGGAGGTAGTGGTGGTGGTGGTTGTGGGGATGGCTGTGGTGGTGATGGTGGTGGTTCTGGTAATTGTGCTGGTGGCGGTAGTGATGATGATGTGGAGGGGGAGTCACTCGAAGAAGAATTTGGAAGTTCTCTATTTTCTTTACCTGTGTGTGTGCACACACGCATGTAGTATTCATTTATATGTGTCTATGCATCTATATTTGTGGGCATGTTTATATGTGTGTGTGTGTGTGTGTGTGTGTGTGTGTGTGTATATATATATATATATATATATATATATATATATATATATATATATATATATATATATATATATATATATATATATAGGTGCAGGCGTGGCTGTGTGGTAAAAAGCTTGCTTACCAACCACATGGTTCCAGGTTCAGTCCTACTGGATGGCACCTTGAGCAAGTGTCTTCTACTATAGCCTTGGACCAACCAAATCCTTGTCAGTGGATTTGGTAGATGGAAACCGAGAGAAGCCCGTCATACATATATAGATATGGAATAATTACTATGAAGCATTGTGTAGAATATATTGTATACATACATACATACATACATACACACACACACACATACACACATATATATATTTATACTCACACACATAATATATATACACACACATATATATATATATATTTATTTCTTCTATTTCTTTCATTTCATTGTGGCCATGCTGGAGCACCACAGTTTAGTAGAACAAATTGACCCTATGAATTATTCTTTGTAAGCCTAGTACTTGTTCCATCGATACCTTTTGCTGAACTGCTAAGTTTCAGGGACGTAAACACACCAACATTAGTTGTCAAGTGATGGTGGTGGTGGGGGGGGGGGGGGGGGGGTTGACAAACACAGACACACACGTAAAAAGCACCAGACAAGTGTGGTCAATGCCAGTGCCAGCTGACTGGTCCCGTGCCAGTTGACTGGTCCCGTGCCAGTTGACTGGTCCCGTGCCAGCTAACTGGTCCCGTGCCAGCGGCACGTAAAAAGCACCATTCGAGCATAGTGGTTGCCAGTGCCGCCTGACTGGCTCCTGTGCCAGTGGCATGTAAAAAGCACCATTCAAGCATGGTCGATGCCAGTAGTGCCTGACTGGCCCTCGTGCCGGTGGCATGTAGAAAGCAACCACTACACTCTTGGAGTGGTTGGCATTAGGAAGAGCATCCAGATGTAGAAACTTTGCTAGATCGAATTGGAACCTGGTGCAGCCTTCTGGCTTGCCAGCCCTCAGTCAAACTATCAAACCCATGCCAGCATGGAAAGCAGACATTAAGCGATGACAATGATGATGATGATGATGATATATATATATATATATATATATATATATATATATATATATATATATATACAATGGGCTGCGTTTAGTTTCCTTCAACCAAATCCACTCAGAAGGCTTTGGTTGGCCCGAGGCTATAGTAGAAGACACTTGCCCAAGGTGGCCACACAGTGGGACTGAACCCAGAACCATGTGGTTGAGAAGCAAGCTACTTACCACACAGCCACCCCTGTGCCTATATTGGTAAATAGTAAGGGATTTCTCAAGACTTTAACCAGTTTGCTTACAGTTAGGTATTCAAAATAAGTTATTCAACAGTTAGTATATAAATCCAGTAATAATTCTTATATGATTTGAATTTAGAGATGTATTCCTTTGTATCATTCTAAATATATTACCTTTAACCATACAGGTTTCCTGGGGTATTTAACATCAATAATAATAATAATAATAATAAGGATTATTTTGAAGTCGCTTTTGTATTACCTTTAATTCATGTTTATATATAAATACAGCCCCAAATAGACTATTTGAGGTTGTATTTATATATAAAAAGGAATTAAAGGTAATGCTAACGCTTCTTCATAATAATCCTTATTATTATTACCGTATATATATATATAAAATTAGTAGGCGCAGGAGTGGGTGTGTGGTAAGTAGCTTGCTTACCAACCACATGCTTCCGGGTTCAGTCCCACTGCGTGGCACCTTGGGCAAGTGTCTTCTACTATAGCCTCGGGCCGACCAAAGCCTTGTGAGTGGATTTGGTAGAAGGAAACTGAAAGAATCCTGTTGTATATACGTATATATATGTATGTGTGTGTGTATGCTTGTGTGTCTGTGTTTGTCCTCAAAATTCGCTTGACAACCGATGCTGGTGTGTTTACGTCCCCGTAACTTAGTGGTTCGGCAAAAGAGGCCGCTAGAATAAGTACTAGGCTTACAAAAAATAAGTCCTGGGGTCGATTTTCTCGACTAAAGGCGGTGCTCCAGCATGGCCACAGTCAAATGACTGAAACAAGTAAAAGAGAGTAAAAGAGTAACCACACACTTTTTTCTCACACATGCACACACACACACATACATACACACACACATTTATCAACATAAAAACATGTCTATATATATATATATATATGTATATATAAATATATAGTTTTAGGGAAAAGAACCAAGGTTCATGAACTCATCGATGAAAATCCACTGTCACATTAATTAATAATTATTAATTAAAAGCACAATAAATAAGTATAATAAAATACAAAGTATTAATGTATATACATATATGTAACCACACGCTTTTTTTTATCACACATGCACACATGTATCTATATGAACATGTATACATATGTAACCACAATGTAATAGATATATATATATATATATATATATATATATATATATATATACATATATATATAGATACATACACAGATATTCATATGTCAGTAATTATCTGTAAAATCGCTTCTTTTGTCACATGACTAGATATATCCCCTCAATACACACCCTAACTAATGCACGATACGCAATGGTGTGCATTATGTGCACTTGGTAAGTATTGCAGTAAGGTGCAGAATCAAATTACATAACATATAATAGATCACATGACAATGGTGATGATGATGCTGATAGTAGTGGTGGCGATAACAATGATGCTGCTGTAGCTCCCATTACTGCAACTGGTGGTGGTGGTGGTGGTGGTGGTGATGGCGGCGAGGAGGAGGAGGAGGAGCATAAGAAGAAGAATAAGAAGAAAAGAAAGAGGAAGAGGATGGTGGTAGTGATGATGATGGTGATAATGGTGGTGGCAGTGATGGTGGAGGTGATGGTGGTGGTGATGGAGGTGGCATCGATGATGCTAGTAGTGGTGGGGCGATGGTGGTGGTTTGGTGGGGGTGTGGTGATGGAGGTGGTGGTGCTGATGGGGTAATGGTGATGATGATGATGGTGGTGGTGGTGATGATGATGATGGTGGTGGTGATGATGATGATGGTGGTGGTGCTGATGGGGTAATGGTGATGATGATGATGGTGGTGGTGATGATGATGGTGGTGGTGGTGCTGATGATGGTGGTGGTGATGATGATGATGGTGGTGGTGATGATGATGATGGTGGTGGTGCTGATGGGGTAATGGTGATGATGATGATGGTGGTGGTGATGATGATGATGGTGGTGGTGATGATGATGATGGTGGTGGTGATGATGATGATGGTGGTGGTGCTGATGGGGTAATGGTGATGATGATGATGGTGGTGGTGATGATGATGGTGGTGGTGGTGCTGATGGGGTAATGGTGATGATGATGATGGTGGTGGTGATGATGATGGTGGTGGTGGTGCTGATGGGGTAATGGTGATGATGATGATGGTGGTGGTGATGATGATGGTGGTGGTGGTGCTGATGGGGTAATGGTGATGATGATGATGGTGGTGGTGATGATGATGGTGGTGGTGGTGATGATGATGATGGTGGTGGTGATGATGATGGTGGTGGTGCTGATGGGGTAATGGTGATGATGATGATGGTGGTGGTGATGATGATGGTGGTGGTGGTGCTGATGGGGTAATGGTGATGATGATGATGGTGGTGGTGATGATGATGGTGGTGGTGGTGATGATGATGATGGTGGTGGTGATGATGATGGTGGTGGTGCTGATGGGGTAATGGTGATGATGATGATGGTGGTGGTGATGATGATGGTGGTGGTGGTGCTGATGGGGTAATGGTGATGATGATGATGGTGGTGGTGATGATGATGGTGGTGGTGGTGCTGATGGGGTAGTGGTGATGATGATGATGGTGGTGGTGATGATGATGGTGGTGGTGGTGCTGATGGGGTAATGGTGATGATGATGATGGTGGTGGTAATACTGCTGCTGCAGATGATGACAGTGCCGTTAGTGACAATCAAAGCTATACCAATGGTTACACAGCTCATGGTAGTGGTGGTGGCAGTGGTATTGGCAGTAGTTGTCAAGATGGTAGTAATGGTGAGTGTTGTCAATGGTGGTGGTCACTGTTGTCATTGTGATAGTGGTGGTGGTGGTGATAGAAATAGTAGTAGTTGCTATAACTCTAGTATTGGTTGTAGTGGTAGTAGTGGAAGTAGTAGTGGTGATAATAGTAGTGATGATAGTGATGACAGTATTAGCATTTATAGTAGTAATAGTAGTAGTAGTAGGTGGTGCTGGTGGTAGTAGTAGGTGGTGGTGGTGGTGGTAGTAGTAGTAGGTGGTGGTGGTGTTAGTAGTAGTAGTAGTAGTAGTAGTGGTGGTAGTAGGTGGTGGTGATGGTAGTAGTAGAAGTAGGTGGTGGTGGTGGTAGTAGTAGTAATAGTTGCAGTTACTATGATATTGATGGTGGTGGTGGTGGTGGTGGTTGTAGTAGTGATGCTAGTAGTGATAGTTGTAGTATGGTTGTGGTCATGCTACTAGGTGGTGATGGTGGTGGTGGTAGTTGTAGAAGTAGTTGCTATTGCAGTAGTATTCCTGGTGGTAATGGTGATGGTAGTAGTAGTTGCTATTGCTGTAGTATTCGTGGGAGTAGTGGTGGTGATAGCAGCAGTAGTAGTAGTAGTAGTAGTAGTAGTAGTAGTAGTAGTAGTAGTAGTAGTAGTAGTAGTAGTAGTAGTGTTCTTGTTGTGGTGGCAATGGTAGTAGTTGTAGTTATTATGATAGTGATGCTGGTGGTGGTGGTGGTGGTGGTGGTAGTGATTGCTCTTATTGTGATATTGGTTGTGGTGGTAGTGGTGGTGATGGTAGTAGTAGTAGATTTATGCTTTAACTGTAATTGTTGTGCTTGTGGTCATTGCATGTACGATGCTGGAAAGGGGGTGGCATTCATGGTGATGATGGTTGTTTAGTGTAAAATGCAATCGCATCTGAAGACTATACCAATTCTTCAATAGGAACTTGTGTCGACTGTAGCAGACCAAAGGTCTTTGAACGGTTGCGAGCATCACCTTGTTGCATAAGAGAATCTAATTTAGTAATTGCAAGTTAGGCTTCTCTTGTAGAAATTGGTAAAAGAGAGAAAAAAAAAGAATATTTTGCAGAGTGACAGTATGGGAATTGTGCAATTCTTGCAAAGATTGACAGATGGATGCATCTGCCAAATTTATTATGGTGATGGTAACGGTGGTGGTGATGATGACGATTAGGGTGGTGGTGGTGGTGGTGGTGGTGGTGGTGGTGGTGGTGGTGGTGGTAATGATGGTAGTGATGGTTGTGATGATGATAAAGATGATGGTGGTAATAATGATGGTAGTAATAATGGTGGTGGTAATAATGATGGTAATAATGATTATGATGATGATATCATCATCATCATCCTCATCATCATCATCCTCATCATCATCATCCTCATCATCATCATCATCATTATTATTATTCCGTTGTGGTTGACCTTGCCTTACATCTTTCTGCGATCATAAAATAAATACCAGTTGAATCCTAGGGTCAATGTAATCGATTTATCCCCACTCTGGAAATTGCTGGCCTTCTGCCATAATTTCAAATTATTATTATTGTTCCTGTTGTTGTTTTTATTATTTTGGGTTGTGAAATGGCAGAATTGTTAGAGGGTTGCCAAAATTGATGATGCAGAACTCATTCCATTTGTTTGGGTTTTGAGTTCAAATTCAACCGAGGTCAATTTGCCTGCCATGTTTTCAGGGTCAATAAAATAAAGTATCAGTCAAGTGTTGGGATTGATGGAATCGATTATTCTCGTCCTCTCTAAAATTGCTGGCCCAGTGCCAAAATTTGAAATTATCATTATTATCATTATTATTATTATTATTATTATTTGATGAAAACTCTCAGATTATTTTGATGGGTATGATGGAAAGTGTCAGCTGTCCCCAGCCAGCAGACTGTGACACTTGTTTACTGGACATGCTTCAAGAACCCTGCGAAGAATTGTTGCAGTTCCAAGCAATGCTAAGAGAGAGAGGGAGAGAGAGAGAGAGAGAAAGGAAGATGGTGGAGACGTGTCAGGGCAGAGCCTTTGAGTTACAGAGGGGAGTTGAATATAAGTGGAGTGGTAGCCAGGATAGGACAAAGGGTTAGCAATATTGAGAGGGGTGGTTTTGCACCAGGTGATGATAAGTTCAAGCATGATAAAGGGGCAGGAACAGGTGTCTTGTTGTGGAGGGGAGACAAGGCTACCTCAGTCAGAAGAGAGAAAGGGAGAGAAAGATGGTGGCAATGTGATGGAGCAGGCCCTCGAATTATAGGGAGTTAAATATAAGGGATGTAGTTTCCAGGGAGGTGACATTATGCCAGGTAAATGAGGGGTCAGAATATGATAGAAGAACTGAAGCAAGTGTTTTGCTATAGAGGAAGTACATGGCTACCTCGGTTGGAAAAGAGAGGAGGTAGTGAAAATATGTCAAGGTGTACCCTTAAGTTACAGGGTGGGATGTAGAAGTTAAGCAGTACAGAGGATTGAACAGGATAACTGCAGAGTTGAGTTCACAAGAGTGCGTAAACAGAAAGGGAAAAGGGAGAGGATGTAAATGCAATGAATGGTATACCCATGTCTTAAAAATCAATTTAATGTAATGAAACTCTATAAGGCATCATTTAATCAATCACATTACAGATTCTGACAATTCTGTATGAATATTATCGA
The DNA here is from genome assembly GCF_046866305.1 of Octopus bimaculoides. Lineage (NCBI taxonomy): Eukaryota > Metazoa > Mollusca > Cephalopoda > Octopoda > Octopodidae > Octopus > Octopus bimaculoides. The sequence goes on from NC_142956.1 coordinate 13,584,760, forward strand.
TTCTAGAAGAATGAAGCCTAAAAATTAATCTTGTTGGCATTCAGACCCTAAAATCTTAAACAGACACATTTAATCTGTCCCCCAAATCCTTAAGGCATTATGTAATATTAGCAATTCCTTGCTCATGTAGAAAACTATATATTACAAAAATTAAATATTACAAAAAATACACAAGAATAATAATGATGATAATAATGATATAACAACAATAATAATAATAATAATAATAAAAATAATGATAATAATAATGATAATAACAATAATAATAATAATAATAATAATAAAAATAATGATAATAATAATGATAATTATGGTTTCAAATTTTGGCACAAGGCCAACAAGTTCAGTGGAGTGGGTAAGGTGATTACATTGACCCCAGTGCTGAAATAGCATTTATTTTATTGACCCCACAACAAATGAAAGTCAGAGTTGACCCTCATGGAATTTGAACTTCAGAATGTAAAAACAGACACAATGCTGCAAAGCTTTCTTCCTAGCAATGATTCTTATTTCTTTATTGCCCACAAGGGGCTAAACATAGAGGGGACAACAAAAACATAACAAACAAAACACTTGTAGCTCATTCCTCATCAGTCAATGTCCAAAAGATCATTACAGTTTCTCTCTATATATATATGTGTGTGTGTGTGTGTGTGTGTGAGTGTGTGTGTTATTTCTTTACTACCCACAAGGGGTAACACACAGAGGGGACAAACAAAGACAGACAAACGGATTAAGTCGATTATATCGACCCCAGTGCATAACTGGTACTTATTTAATCGACCCCGAAAGGATGAAAGGCAAAGTCGACCTCGGCGGAATTTGAACTCAGAACGTAGCGGCAGACGAAATACCGCTAAGCATTTCGCCCGGCGTGCTAACGTTTCTGCCAGCTCGCCGCCTGTGTGTGTGGTGTGTGTGGTGTGTGTGGTGTGTGTGGTTGCAAATCTTCGGTGTCAAGAAGTGCATCAAGCCATAGAAACAATACCAAAATGGACCCGGAACCATGTGGTTGGTAAGCAAGCTACTTACCACTCAGCCACTCCTGAAATTGACAAATATTTATACATTTATATATATCTAGGCATTTGAATGAATGTGTGTGTGTGTGTGTGTGTGTGTGTATGTGTGCGTGTACATGCATATATCTATATCTATGCCTATACATATGTATATGTGTGTATACACATCAACAGTGACTAGATAAACATTATTAATACAAATGTACATATCGTGTGTGTGCATGTGTGTGTGTGTGTGTGTGTGTGTGTGTGTGTGAGAGTGTTTGTGTGTTTGTGTGTTTCTGTGTGTTTGTATGCATCAACAATGACTAGAAGAGAGGATGCACAGGGTTCATCTTCTCAAGAATCAGTTTCCAAATTTACAAAGTAAAAACCACAATATCTGATTGTCTTCAAAAGAGGGGGAGAAAAATATGGTTTTCAAAATAGGACGACAACAACAACAACAACACTACCAGCAACACCGGCAGTAACCATAGCAACAACGGTAACAACAACAACAACAACAATAGTAGCAGCAGTAATAGCAGTGCTGGTGTTAAGTTAGCAAAAGGGTGAGAACATTTGGACAAAAATAATGCCTGGTGTTAGTGGTCCTGAATCTATGCACGTCAGGTTCAAATCTTGCCATGGTCGATTTTATTATGCACTCTTACTGGGGTCAGTAGCCTTGGAAGTTAGTCAGACATGGAGAAGGACAATTCTGAATATAAGACACCATTTGAGTGTGATCACCATTTGAGCGTGATCGTTACCAGTGTCGCCTTACTGGCACTTGTACTGGGGGCACGTGAAAAAACATTCGAGCAAGGTAGTTGCCAGTGCCGCTGGACTGGCTCCTGTGCAGGTGGCACGTAAAAAACACCATTTGAGCATGGCCGTTGCCAGTACCGCCTGACTGGCCTTCGTACCGGTGGCACGTAAAAGCACCCACTACACTCTCGGAGTGGTTGGCGTTAGGAAGGGCATCCAGCTGTAGAAACTTTGCCAGATCAGATTGGAGCCTGGTGCAGCCATCTGGTTCGCCAGTCCTCAGTCAAATCGTCCAACCCATGCTAGCATGGAAAGCGGGCGTTAAACAATGATGATGAAGCTGTCTGTAAGTTCTTGTGAAGATTTGGGGGTTAAAGGAGGGAGGGATATATAACTGGAACACCATTGGTTGCAACAACTAGGGTTCCATTTGATCTGATCCACAAAACAGCCTGCTCACAAAATTAATGTGCAAGTGGCTGAGAGCTCCACAGACATGCGTATCCTTAGCAGGGGTGGATCCAGGATTTTTTTTTTTGGATGTTGCCCAAAAATTTCGGAAAAAATAATATAAGGTGGGAATCGCAATTCGTAACAAATGGACCCATTTTTATGTATTCCGACTTATACATAGGAAACAGAAATAAAATAACAATGTTTTTATATTTGCAACAGTGCAGCTACAAAGGTGCTGCCCCAGCAACTAGGGCAACGCCCCTGCATCCACAACAGCTTAGCATAGCTCTCAGGGGGATTCAGTGTGACACAGGTGACAAGGCTGGCCCTTTGTATTACGGGTACAACTCATTTCTGCCAAGTGAGTGATCTGGAGCAATGTGAAATAAAGTGTCTTGCTCAAAGACAGAATGCACCACCAGGAATCAAACTCACAACCTCATAATCATGTGTCAAATACTCTAACTTATGTGCCCTCACATCATGCACACACACCCATATATATATATATATATATATATATATATATATATATATATATATATATATATATATATATATATATATATATATATATATATATATATATATATATAAATTCTTCTCTTTTATCCTCTACTGGCTTCTGTCATTAGACTGCAGCCATGCTGGGGTACCACCTTCGAGAAATTTCAATTGAATGAATTGACCCCAGGACTTACTCTTTTTAAGCCTAGTGCTTATTCTATCGTACTCTTTTGCTGAACTGCTAAGTTACAGGGATGTAAACATACCAGCATCGGTTGTTGAGGGAGAAATACACACACACAAGCATATACACACACACACACAGACATATATCTTTATATACATACAACAGGCTTCTTTCGGTGTCTGTCTACCAAATCCACTCACCGTGCTTTGGTTGGCCCAAGGCTATAGTAGAAAACACTTGCCCAAGGTGCCACACAGTCGAACTGAACCCAAAACCATGTGGTTGGGAAGCAAGATTCTTACTACAGATCCACGCTGTGCCTATGATGGGCTTCTTTCAGTTTCCGTCTACCAAATCTACTTGCAAGTCCTTTGTCCGCCTGAGGCTATTGTAGAAGACATCTGCCCAAGGAGCTATACAGTGAGACTGAACCCGGAACCATGTGGTTGGGAAGCAAGCTTCTTACCACACAACCACGCCTATGCCTCAATACACACACTTATTACAAAGCATACCCTCACACAACTCACACACACACACACACAACATGTGTACTCATACACATATAGTTAAACCACACACACACACACACACATGTAGCAACATTTATAATGCATGTTCTCACACAATTACCACACAGTCATAGTTAAACTATGAACACACACGCATGCATGCACACACACACACACACACATTGAGCACATATACATATATATGCATACACACCACATGCACATATACACATATGCATCTACACACACACACACATACACATATTCACATATACACACACATGCATACACACATACACATCTGCACACAGAGACATGCATGAACACATCTGCACGCATACACACATGCATGTGCACACACATATGATAATGCACACATACTCACATACATGTATGCACACACGCACACATACATCACAATATCACAAGAGACATTACCAAGTATGCACTAACACACACACATATCATAGTTAACTTCACACACTCACACACACTCACGTTTGCGAACCATACACATGCACACATGTTAGAACTCTTATAAATGATTTCACACAACACACACACACATTCATACACATTAAATTTAAATCACACACACATCAAAACACGCATTATAAAATGTCTCATACAACCTACGCACACTCATACACACCACCACCACCACCACCATCATCCCAAACACCACCAACACCATTGTCCCTACCACCAATACCCACACACACTCTATATTTAAACCACACACTCACATAAATGCATTCATTATAAAACATCTCATACAGCATTCACTTTCTCTCTCCCTCTCTCACACACACACACACACACACACACATGCACCAGAACTGTTATGGAACATTGCTTCATACAATGTACACATGCACACACACACACACACACACTCACACACACATACATCCCTAAAACACACATGCACACATACACATATGTTAGTTAATCACACACACATGCACACACACACACACACGTGTTAGAAAGCCACACACACTCATAAAACGTGTCATGCAACATACACACACACATGCACACACATGACAGAATGCTTATAAAACATTGCTTTGCACAACCTATGCACACACTCGTACACATCTCATAGTTAAACCACATACACACACATACATACATGTACATGTGAGTGTACATATATGTGCATTCATATACACATACTTACACCACACACACACTCACACACAAATGCACAGGTGTCACAATGCTCATTATAAAACCTCACATGATACAATACACACACATGCACACATTGTAGTAAATCTCACACACATATATACATATGCACGAATACACACTAACACACACACACACATTCAGTACATGCACTGTTATACACACATCATAGTTGAAGCACATAAACACACACACATATCAGAACTCATAAAGCATTGCATACACACACACTCACACACACATAGTTAACCCTCCTCACACACACACACACACACACACAAGCATACAGACTTGTACACAATCACAGTACACCGAATTGCTCCTCACCACACCTCTCAACATAAAACAGATGCAATGAACAATTTTAATAAGGCAGCAACAATGAAAAGATAGTTGTCATTTCTTAGTTTAAAATCTTCAGAAGAGGCTTTTTATGCTAGGTTGCTTTGACCACCGAAAGCTATCTTCACTGTGATAAAGACAAGCTGAAATAAAGGATAATAACAAATGATATGGCAAAGAAAGCCTGACATTGTTATAGAAGTATCCTCATAAAAGTGTTTTCTTTCACTGTAATTTGAAGTGGGTTTTCTAAAATAAAAGAATACAGGACTTTTATGGATAGGAGAAGAAGAGAAGCTAGGTTTTAATGATAACAATAATAATAATAATAATAATAATAATAATAATAATAGTAATGATAATAATAATAATAATAATAATAATAATAATAATAATAATAATAATAATAATAGGATGTGATAAGAGGAAAAACAATGATAGCGGCATTTATAGTGATGATGGCTGTGGTAATTTTGGTGGTTGTGGTGGTGATGGTGGGTGTGTGATTGTGGTGTTGGTGGTGGTGGTGGTTGTAGTGGTGGGGATTGTGGTGATGGGGTGGTTGTTGCGATGTTGATTGCAGTGATGGCAGTTGTAGTTGTGGTGATGGTCACAATGGAGGCTATGATGGTGGTTATGGCAGTGGTGAGTGTTGTGTTGATGATGGTGGCTGTGGTGGTGCTTATGGTGATGGTTGCGGTGGAGGCTGTGACAGTGGTGGATAGTGGTAGCGGTGGTGATGTACGTAGTGTTGATGGTTGTTGCAGTAGTGGTTGTTGCTGATGGTAGTTGTTAGTCGGATGTTGAAGTTGAAGGGGAGCTAATAAGGACTGTACTGTTGTGTTTCTTGGTTACTGAAGTAGTAGTCTAGTGGTAGTGGTGGTGGTAGTTTGGCAATAGTAGTAGTTAGGTGATAGTATTAGCTTGGTGGACTTGGTGTTCATATGGTAGTGGTTGTTGACAATAGTCATAGCAGTTAATTAATGGTGGTGATGGTGGTGGTGTTAGACTTGCACTGGCTGCAGTTTGGGGGTGGTGATGGTTGGCAGGCATAGAGGTGGTAGTGGTGGCTATGTTTCCTGTTAGTGGTATTGTTAGTTTGGTTTAGGTTATAGTTTGCATGTGGTTGTCGCTGGTTGTCCTGGTGGTATTCCTAAACATCAGGGTATTGGTGGTAGTGGTGGTGTTGGAATTGGTGGTGATGGTGACAATGGTAGTAATGGTGGTGGTGGTAGTGCTGGTGGTAGTTATGGTATGGTTGTGATTATTGTTGTCATGGTGGTGAATGTAGCTATTCCGCAGACCAATGATCAAAGACGTTCCATCTGTGACCATCCCATCTTTTACTAAGACATAGTGTATCTAGGACTACATTATCTAATGTATAACATAATGGTAGTTAGTATTAGTCATTGTACTTGTTGTTTAGCCCTAGGTCAGTCCTGATCCAACAGACCTATGATCAAAGACGTTCCAACTGTGACCATCCCATCTATTATTCAGGCATCGTCTATCTAGGACTACAATATCTAATGTACCGTATAGTAGATAGTGGCTAAACTTGTTATTTAGCCCCAGGTCAGTCCTGAATCATCAGACCTATGATCAAAAATGTTCCAACTGTGACCATCCCATCTTTTATTCAGGCATCGTCTATCTAGGACTACAATATCTAATGTACCGTATAGTAGATAGTGGCTATAATTGTTATTTAGCCCCAGGTCAGTCCTGATCATCAGACCTATGATCAAAAATGTTCCAGTTGTGACCATCCCATCTTTTATTCAGGCATTGTCTATCTAGGACTACATTATCTAATGTACAGTATACAAGATAGTATTAGTGGTTATAGTTGTTGCTGTTTAGCCCCAGGTCAGTCCTGATCTACCACATCAATGATCATAAATATTCCAGTTGTGACCATCCCATCTTTTATTCAGACATAGTGTATCTAGGACTACATTACCTAATATATAGTATAGTAGTTGGTATTAGTGTTTATAGGTGTTGTTGTTTAGCCCCAGGTCAGTCCTGATCCAGACAGACCTATGATCAAAGATGTTCCAGTTGTGACCATCCCATCTTTTATTCAGGCATAGTGTATCTAGGACTACATTATCTAATGTATAGTATAACAGTTAGTATTAGTGGCTATAGTTGTAGTTGTTTAACCCCAGGACAACTACATATGGGTAGCTATGAGCTATGATGTGTGTATGAGCATATGTGGTTAACTGTGGTGTGTATGCGTGTGTGGCTTGAATATGATGTGTATATGTATGTATGTGTATATTGTGTGTATGCTTATAATAAGTGTTGTGACACACTGCGTGTGTGTGTGTGTGTGTGTGTGGTTTAAAACTATAATTAGCATATGCGCGTGTATGTTATATGAGGGTGTGCCTTATAATGGTTGTTGTGATATGTGAATGCATGTTTGTGTGTAGATAATAATAATGTGTGTGTGTGTGTGTGTGTGTGTGTGAATGTGTTTGACTGTTGTTAACAATGATGTGTTGGAGTTGATAAATTAAATACCAGTTGAACACAGCAGAGTGGAAGGGTCAATATAACTGATTTACCCCCACCCCTGAAATTGCTGGCCATGTGATAAAATTAGAAACCAATTTATATACTTAAATATATGCCCACTGTCAATCATACCTGTACGAGGTGGTATAAAAAAATTCTGATATAGGCGGTGGAGGGACTGTGTGGTAAGAAGCTTGCTTACCAACCACATGGTTCCAGGTTCAGTCCCACTGCATGGCACATTGGGCAAGTATCTTCTACTATAGCCTTGGGCCAACCAAACCCTTGTGAGTGGATTTGGTAAATGGAAACTGAAAGAAGCCCATCGTACATATGTGTGTGCATGTGTGTGTTTCTGTTTGGCCCCCAGCATCACTTGACAACCAATGTCGGTGTGTGTATGTTCCTGTAACTTAGCAGTTCGGCAAAAGAAACCAATAAAATAAGTCATGGGGTTGATTTGTTCAACTGTAGAAAAGGTGTAGGTAGAAACTCCATAAGTTGTACCCAGTGTAAGCTATGGACACATAAGAGGTGCAGCAATATCAAAGGAAGGCTAACTGGGAAGATATTTTTTGTATGTGGCAGATGCTCAGGAGCAATAAACACTGAAAATGTGCAGAAAACAACTTCTGTTACATTCCAGGGAGAAAAATTAGACGTAGTTGATAGCTTCCGCTATCTGGGTGCTCAAGTTAGTAGTGGGGGAGGGTGCGCTAAAAGTGTTGCTGCTAGAGTAAGGATAGCATGGGCAAAGTTCAGAGAGCTCCTACCTCTGCTGGCGACAAAGGGCCTCTCACTCAGAGTAAAAGGCATGTAAAATACACCATTTCGAGCGTGGCAGTTGCCAGTACCGCCTGACTGGCTGTCGTGCCGGTGGCACGTAAAAAGCACCCACTACACTCTCGGAGAGGTTGGCGTTAGGAAGGGCATCCAGCTGTAGAAATTCTGCCAAATCAGATTGGAGCCTGGTTGTAGCCACCTGGTTCGCCAGTCCTCAGTCAAATCGTTCAACCCATCATTGAAAGCGGACGTTAAACGATGATGATGATGTTGATGATGACGGGCTTCTTTCAGTTTCCGTCTACCAAATCCACTCACAAGGCTTTGGTCGGCCCAAGGCTATAGTACAGGACACTTGCTCGAGGTGCCACGCAGTGGGACTGAACCCAGAACCATGTGGTTGGGAAGCAAACTCCTTACCAAACAGCCACTCCTGCACCTATATATACATATATATATATATATATATATATATAATTGCAAAATTTGGTAAGTGTCTGATGATATTTATACAGCTCTTATGCAATCTATCATACATAATAATCTATATGTAATGTTGTTTGAAGCAGAATGTAGTTGAAACTATTGTAACCAATATTAAACTTGTGCAATATCGATATCATCTTCTTCAATTGATCATTGCATCATTCATCAAAGACATGAAAACTCACTTTATTGAAATCTGCAATGTTTCTGCGTCTGTGTCTGTTCCATTACTCATTTTCCATATTGCCACTTTCATTTACCATTATAATTCCATTTCCTGTGATTCTATATATTTATTATTGAATCTCAATCTCCATAATGTTGTAGCACACCAGAGTTGAAATAATAATAATAATAATAATAATAATAATAATAATAATAAGTATAGTATACAGTGTGTTTCTTTGCCCTAGGTGTCAGCAAGACACTCGGCAAGAAATGGAAACAAAATTGAAAGAAGAGGATAATAACAATCCTTTCTACTAAAGGCACAAGGCCTGAAATTTGTGGGGAGGGGACTAGTTGATTACATCGACCCCAGTGTTCCACTGATACTAAATTTGTTGACCCTGAAAGGATGAAAGGCAACGTTGACCTCGGCAGAATTTGAACTCAGAACATAGCGACAGATGAAATATCACCCAGCATTTTGCCCAGTGTGCTAATGATTCTGCCAGCTCGCTGCCTTAATAATAATAATAATAATAATAATAATAATAATAATAATAATAATAATAATGATAATAAAAAGAAGAAGAAGAAGAAGAAGAAGAAGAAGAAGAATCCTTTCTCCTTTTGGCACAAGGCCTGGAATTTGTTGGTAAGGGGATAGTCAACCACATTGGCCCCAGTACTCAACTGGTACTTTATCGATCTTAAAATGATGGATGGCAAAGTCAACCTCGATGGAATTTGAACTCAGAACATAAGGATGGACGAAATGTCACTAAGCATTTTGCCTGGCGTGCTAATGATTCTGCCAGCTCCTTGCCTTTATAATAGTGATGATGATGATGATGATGATGATGATGATGATGGGAGCTAAAGAGAGGCAAGACAAAGAAGCACAAACCACAGAGAGAAGTGCAGTCAGAGAGCTGCAAAATCCTGTGGGATTTCCCAGTTGAAACACACCAGATGCTTAAGCACAACAAGCAGGACCTTGTGGTGGTGGATATGGTGAACCACAAGGGCTCTATAATCGATGTTGCATGCCCCTTTGACCCATGAATAGTCAAATAGGAAGGCAAAAAAAAAAAAAAGAAAAATGGGCATATGCAGTCCCCTTAAATATGAGATAGCCCAACTCTGGAAAATGAAGAAAGTGAAGGTAGAACCAATTATTGCTGGGTCCTTGGGGACAGTATCAGAAGGCATCAAGAATATAAAGGAAATTGGACTAGAGGGCACAGCAGAGCTGTTACAAAAGGTTTGCCTTCATGGCACATCCAGAAAAATCAGAAAAGTGTTAGATACCATTACTATTAATATATATATATATATATATATATATATATATATATATGTATATATATATATTATAGAAACATGATAGCTGGCCTAGCACGTTATTTTATTTTGCTGAAAATAGCTTGAAACCTTGGTTCAGGAAATAGATAGTAAATGTTTTTTATTTTTCATTCCCCTTCAAAATTATCCCTAATTGTGGTTTGGAGTTTGACTGCTCCTTCTAGCAGGTTAGATGTCCTATTATGGACATCTCTCATATATGTTTAAATGTACAGTGTATGTATATATATATATAAAAACATCGCCCTTTCAAAGCCTAGCCAGGCTCATGGGCCCAGTTTCCCGGTTTCTATGACGTATGTGTTCCCCCCAGCTGGACGGGACGCCAATCCCTCGCAGTAAACGATAAATGTCGCCCTTATATATATATATATATATATATATATATATATATATATATATATATATATATATATATATATACATATATATATATATATATATATATATATATATATATATATATATATATATATATATATATATATACACACACACACACACACACACACACACATACAGTGTGGCCCAAAAGTAGGTTTACAGTTATTCAATCAACTATCTCTTTCACATTCATATATTAACAGTTTAGATCTTAATTATAAAAAAATATGAAACCCTTACTCTAGGCTAATTTAGTTAATTTTGTCAAGCTCTCTTTTCGGCTTGTAAGACAGATATTTAAATGTAATAAAATGTTTTAAAAGAAATTTAAAGTGCCTATGTAATAACTGTAAACCTACTTTTGGGTCACCCTCTCTCTATATATATATATGTGAGTGTGTGTGTGTGTGTGTGTGTGTGTGTGTGTGTACATTTTACATAAACACACACACACATATATATTTGTTCTGGACTTCCCTTCAAGTGAAAGGGATCAGCCATACACACTGACAAGAGCTGATAATCATATTAATGCTACATGTGTCTGAGCAATCATAGACAAGTACTAACTCTACAGATTGATGACCACGTAGCAATGTGTAGAGAACAGGAATGGTATTGATCTATTGAATTTGTTAATTTGATCATTCAGTCATACACATGCACTCAAATGCAAACATGCATATACACACACATATGCAATAGGTACAAGAGTGGCTTTGTGGTAAGTAGTTTTCTTATCAACCACTTGGTTCTGGGTTCAGTCCCAATGTGTGGCACCTTGGGCAAGTGTCCCCTACTATAGCCTTGGGCCAACCAAAGCCTGTGGGTCGATTTGGTAGACGGAAACTGAAAGAGGCTGTCGTGTGACCGCGTGTGCATCGTTGGCAATTTTCTTACTCTGTTTTCCCTTCTTTGAACTTTTCCTATTTTTCTGACGAAGATCTCCGATCGAAACATTAAATCCTCTTTTTCTTCTTTCCTTTCCTGAGCGTCCAATAACACTGTACTTATTCCACATCCCCACGTTGTTTTTTCATTTTGTCCGAGTTTTTTCTTGCTTGTTCTTGTTTAAATTGACTATATATATATATATATATATATATATATATATATATATATATATATATGCATGACCGTTGCCAGTGCCGCCTGGCTGGCCTTCGTGCGGGTGACACGTAAAAGCACCCACTACACTCTCTGAGTGGTTGGCATTAGGAAGGGCATCCAGCTGTAGAAACTCTGCCAAATCAGATTGGAGCCTGGTGTAGCCATCTGGTTTCACCAGTCCTCAGTCAAATCGTCCAACCCATGCTAGCATGGAAAACGGACGTTAAACGATGATGATGATGATGATGATGATACATATATATGTATGTATATATATATATATATATACATATGTATGTATTTGTGTCTGTGTTTGTCTCCCCACCATCACTTGATAACCAAAGCTGGTATGTTCACGTCCCTGTAATTTAGCGGTTCGGCAAAAGACACCAATAGAATAAGTACTAGGCTTCCAAAGAATAAGTGCTGGGGTCGATTTGATTCGACGAAAAGCGGTGCTCCAGCATGGCCGCAGTCAAATGACTGAAACAAATAAAAGAGTAATATAAATTCACACATGTATACATGGTGAAGGTGTGTGGCCTGGTGGTTAGGTTGTTGGACTCATAATTACTAGATTGTATGTTCGATTCCCTGACTAGGCGGTGCCTTGTGTTTTTTGAGGAAAACACTTCATTTCATATTGCTCCATTCCCCCCTTTCTATCAGAGGTGGAATGCTGGCCTGCTCACCCAGTCAGTTGGGTGGCGTCATTTGAAGGTTATGACAGACTAAGTCTGTCATACCGGCCATGACGAAGGGAAATAGCCCTGAAACTCGAGTCGCCTTTATATATTTATATTTATATTTATATATTTATATATTTGATCCTTTATATTGAACACTCAATATTTCATCTACTTTCTTTCATGGTGCCATCCATTTTTATTTTATTTTATTTTATATTGTATATTGTATATTATATTATATATTGTATATTCCATATTCTATACCCCACATTAGTTCTGCAGGAATATAAATAAAACATAAAAAACAGACAGTGTTGGAACTCTTTTAAACAAAATAATATATTCCTCTATACACAATCATACAAAAAACCCACCTTTTTTGTATTTATTTTTACTCGCATATATATACATATATATATACACATAGATATAATATATAAACATATATATAGATATATATATATTTATATATACATATATCTATCTATATATATATATATATATATATATATATATATATATATATATATATGTATCTATGCATACATAATCTATATACATATATATACATACGTATCTATCTATCTATCTAGATGTGTATGTATGTGTGTGTACATATATGTATGTATGTATGTATATATTTATATGTCTCCATTCTTTTGATATGTGTTTGTGGGTGTATACATATATGTACACACAAATATATACATATATACATGGAAATATATATTTGTGTATATGTGTATGTGTATGCATGCATATATATATATATATATATATATATATATATATATTATATTATTGTTATTTATTATATATACATGTATGTATATGCACATACATACCTATATATGTTATGTTAATCAAATTTCTTTCTATATACCTATTTGAGAGTTAAGTTAGTGTTCATGTATAAGTGAATGTGAATATATATGTGGATGTATACACATACACACACACGTGTGTGTATATATATATACATGCCAATCTTTAAATGCAGATCTATTGGCAAAGAGAAGTTAGTTCCATTTATCACAATTGTCCAATGAGAACCAAGCAACAGGTTCTGTTAAGAATTATGGCCCCAGATGGTCAATTTAACAGCAGGTCCCACTTAAGGGCCGTTTAAGGATCGATGCAGATAAATGCCCCCTTGAAAATTGTACATCGTACTACTTAGTACATACACTTGGGTTTAAATCAATTATGTTAAAATATTGATACATAACAAGAGGGGTTTACTGGTGTTTTGTATGTATGCATGTGTATGTGTGTGCATACAGAGAGAGAGAGATAGAGAGATAGAGATAAATAGATAGATGTACATATACATACATACAAACATACATATATATATATATATGTATATCTATATACACACACACACACACAAAGTCTGATCAATAAGTATCCGGACTGTTGCCATAGTAACAAAGATAAAGCATGCAGAGTGAAGCTGCTTGGCAAAGATTATCCTTGAACTCTGCTATGCATGCGTACTAAGTTTTAATGTTCTAGCTCACTTCCACTGTTTACAGCAGTGCTTGGAAGGAAGGTGTGTAGCATGTGATTGTCGCATTGTCCATGACAGAGAAAGTCGTCATAGTGATACCTGCTCAGAGGCCCACGCAAAGTTGGAGAGGAATGTATGAGCCACACACAAGTGTACAAGTGGTTCAGACGTTTCCAAGATAACCAAAAAAATTTCAATATTGACGACCATTCTGGGAGACAGGCAACCAGGAAAACTGACAAAAGTATCCCATATGGGCATGCAGCTGAAAGGGTAAATCATCGAATCGCCATCTGTGAGTTATCAAAGGATGTGCAGATTAGTTACAATTCAGTTCAGTCCATTATCACTGAAGATTTCGGTATGAGACGCATGTCTGCTAAGTTTGTGCCAAAACTGCTTTCAGCTGACCAAGAAGACACTCGGGTTTCGGTTGTACAAGATCTCTTTGTGTCTTCTACTAGAGCCTCGGGCCAACCAAAGCCTTGCGAGTGGATTTGGTAGACGGAAACTGAAAGGAAGCCTGTCGTATGTATGTGTATATATGTATGCGTGTGTATATGTTTGTGTGTCTGTGTTTGTCCCCCCAACATCACTTGACAACCGATGCTGGTGTGTTTAGGTCCCCGTAACTTAGCGGTTCAGCAAAAGAAACCGATAAAATAAGTACTAGGCTTCCAAAGAATAAGTCCTGGGGTCGATTTGATTTGACTAAAGGCGGTGCTCCAGCATGGCCGCAGTCAAATGACTGAGACAAGTAAAAGAGTAAAAGAGTAACAGTAGTTAATATTAGTGGTAATAGTTGTTGTTGTTGTTTAGCCCAAGGTCAGTCCTGATCCAGACAGACCTCTAATCAACGATGTTCCATGTATGACCATCCCATCTTTTATTCAGACATAGTGTATCTAGGACTACATTATGTAATGTATAGTAGACTAGTTAGTATTCTTTTGATTGTTTTTTAGCCACTGGTTACTCTGATCCAGCAGACCTATGATCAAAGTTGTTCCAGATGTGGCCATCCACCTTTTATTCAGACATAGTGTATCTAAGACTACATTAGCTAATGTATAGTAGTTAGTATAAGAGGCTGTAGTTGTTCTTGTTGGTTAGTTCCAGGCTATTTCTAATCTAGTAAACCTATGATGAAAGACATTCTGGCCATGACCATCCCATCTTTTATTCAATTATATGATTACATTATCAGATGTATAGTAAAGTATTTAGTATTAATGGTTGAAGTTGCTGTTCTTATTATTATTATTTAGCCCCAGGTCAATTAGGTTCAGTAGACCTAGGATCAAAGACATTCCAACTGTGACCATCCCATCTTTTATTTAGACATAGTGTATCTAGGACTACATTATCCAATGTATAGTATAGTAGTTAGTATTAGTGCCTATAGCTGTTGTTGTTTAGCCCCAGGTCAGTCCTGATCCAGACAGACCTATGATCAAAGATGTTCCAACTGTGACCATCCTATCTTTCATTCAGACATAGTGTCTCTAGGATTACATCATATAATGTAGTAGTTTAGCATGGTATTTAATATTAGTAGTTATAGTTGTTGGGTTTTAGACCCAGGTCAGTCTTGATTCAGCAGATTTATGATCAAAGATATTCCAACCATGACCATCCTGCCTTTTACCAATGTTTTATTATCTAGGCGCAGGAGTGGCAGTGTGGTAAGTAGCTTGCTTACCTACCACATGGTTCTGGGTTCAGTCCCACTGCATGGCACCTTGGGCAAGTGTCTTCTACTATAGCCTCAGGCCGACCAAAGCCTTGTGAGTGGATTTGGTAGATGGAAACTGAAAGAAGCCTGTCGTATAAATGTGAGTGTATATATATATATATATATGTATATATATATATATATATATATATATATATATATATATATATATATACACATAGGCGCAGGAGTGGCTGTGTGGTTAGTAGCTTCCTTACCAACCACATAGTTCCAGGTTCAGTCCCACTGTGTGGCACCTTGGGCAAGTGTCTTCTACTATAGCCTCGGGCCGACCAAAGCCGTGTGAGTGGATTTGGTAGACGGAAACTGAAAGAAGCCTGTCGCATATATGGATATATATATATATATATATATATATATATATATATATATATATATATATATATATATATATATATGTATGTGTTTGTATATATCGCTGTGTTTGTACCCCCAACATCGCTTGACAACCGATGGTGGTGTGTTTACGTCCCTGTAACTTAACGGTTCGGCAAAAGAGACCGATAGAATAAGTACTAGGCTTCAAAAGAATAATTCCTGGTGTTGATTTGTCGACTAAAGGTGGTGCTCCAGCATGGCCACAGTCAAATGACTGAAACAAGTAAAAGAGTAAAAGAGTTTTTTATTTTTAATAAAAGGAAAAATTTAAGGGAAATCTGACTGCTATTTTTAACAAATCTTGTCACTAAATACAAGCTCATTTAGTGACAAATTTCTTCAAACACCTCAAGATGTGAGTCTTAATATGGTCTCACCTTCTGCTAGAAACAACAGCAGCTTCGCTCAACACATTCCCCCACACACAGAGAGCAAGAATTTAAACACAGAAGAATTAAATTGCTGCGTTGTAAATGGTGTTTGGAATAGCTCCACTTAAAGGGGTCGTTCTCGTTGTTGGCAATTATTTTGCTCGAGCTTAAATTAAGAATTATTTTCAAATGGCTGTTTAATCAAATAACGGTCCATATTCGGTGACGCCTGCTCGTATCAGCATTGGCAAATGGTTCTGTGTAATTGTATTAAATTCAGTACATCTCAGCATTATGTCTAAACACTTGCTGTGTGATCAACGAGGAGTGTATCTCGTTCTGTGTCTTCTATAAATCAACGGCTGCCATCTTGTATTACTTTGCCGCCGCCGCCGCTGTTGTCGATGTTGTTGTTGTTGTCGTTGTTGTTGTAATTGTTCCCACTGTTGCCACGACTGTTGTAATCAGCGTCGTTACTATCACCTTCGTCACTGTCTTCATTGCCATTATCATCATCGTCATCGTCGTCATCATCTTCACCAACATGATGATGACGGTCATCACCATCTTCTTCATAATCATCATCATCGACATCACCATCATCACCACAATCATCACCGCCATCATCGTCATCATCATTGCTGTCATCATCATAATCACCATCACCATCATCATCATGATTGTCGTCATCGTCATCACCATCATCATCTACAATATGGTCATCATCATCATCATCAGTATCAGCAGAGAGTATGTGATCTGGAACAAGGACAGAAACAAGGTGTTGCTGTAGAGGAGATACCTGGTTACCCTGTCGGAGAGAGAGTGTGTGATCTGGAACAAGGACAGAAACAAGGTGTTGCTGTAGAGGAGATACATGGTTACCCTGTCGGAGAGAGAGTATGTGATCTGGAACAAGGACAGAAACAAGGTGTTGCTGTAGAGGAGATACATGGTTACCCTGTCGGAGAGAGAGTATATGATCTGGAACAAGGACAGAAACAAGGTGTTGCTGTAGAGGAGATACATGGTTACCCTGTCGGAGAGAGAGTGTGTGATCTGGAACAAGGACAGAAACAAGGTGTTGCTGTAGAGGAGATACATGGTTACCCTGTCGGAGAGAGAGTATGTGATCTGGAACAAGGACAGATCTGGAACATGGTTAACCAGTCAGAGGGAGAGAGCAAGAGAAAGAGAGTGTAGAAGAGAGTAAGAGGGCAAGATAGAACAGAATAGAGATGGTGGCAAAGTGCCAGGACATATTGATTAGGAACAGAGCTCAGAATATAAATGGATGGTAGAGTAGAGCATGGAAGAATTCAATGGTGGTGAAGTGCCAGGGCATACCATCAAGGTATGGGGTTTAGAATATAGAATGGTAGGGTACTGGCAAAGGTGTATGAGTAGAGGATAGAGGCTTAACATAAATGCAGTAACTGGTGAAATGCGGGTATATAGAGGAGACAGGGTACAACAGGAAAGCAATGATACAGTGGGCAGGGCAGTGAGGTCAGGATCGGGAGAGCGAGAGATAAGCATAAGTATAGTGCATGAAAA
>NC_142956.1:13607824-13615324 GCF_046866305.1 Octopus bimaculoides
GTGTGGTAAGTAGCTCATATACCAACCACATGGTTTTGGGTTCAGTCCCACTGTGTGGCACCTTGGACAAGTGTCTTCCACTATAGCTTCAGGCTGACCAAAGCCCCAAAGCCTTGTGAGTGGATTTGGTAGACGGAAACTGAAAGAAGCCCGTCGTATATATATATATATATATATATATGTATATGTATGTGTGTGTATATGTTTTTTGTGTCTGTGTTTGTCCCCACAACATCGCTTGACAACTGATGCTGGTGTGTTTACGTCCCCATAACTTAGCAGTTCGGCAAAAGAGACCGATAGGATAAGTACTAGGCTTGCAAAGAATAAGTCCTGGGGGGCGATTTGCTCGACTAAAGGCGGTGCTCCAGCATGGCCACAGTCAAATGACTGAAACAAGTAAAAGAGTAAAGAGAGTATACATAAGGTGTTTTATGAGCATTTATAGAACACGTATCCTATAGAAACTCAACAAACAACGAAAGATGGAGAAGAGAAAATGTTAAAAGTTTAATAAAACTTTAACCCTTTTGTTATTGTATTTATTTTGAGATGTTCTGTGTTTCTTTCAATTACTTTAAATATAACAAAGAATTTAGTAGAATAACTTAGTTCTATATTTAAGAGATGAGGAATTATTTACATTATTTACATTATTTACATTTGACGGATATTTGTCCTCATCTTGTTTGTTGTTAACACAACGTTTCGGCTGATATACCCTCCAGCCTTCGTCAGGTGTCTTGGGGAAATTTTGAACCTGGGTTCTCATTCCTAACGATGTTACTATTATTATATTATTATTATTATTATTATTACTATTATTATTAATCAGGTCGCTGCCGTGAATCGAACTCGGAATCTTGGGGTTAGTAGCCCGCGCTCTTAACCACTACACCATATGCTGGAGGGTATATCAGCTGAAACGTTGTGTTAACAACAAACAAGATGAGGACAAATATCCGTCAAATGTAAATAATGTAAATAATGTAGAATAACTTAGTTATCATTCAGCTAGTGTTAGGAGCATAAATTTTGACTAAGGTTTGGTGGATGATATTAATTCAAAACTTATGAAAACAAGACATTTGTACTACAGAGCCAGAGCCGGTTTCAGCTGGGTTGGTAACGAAAGGGTTAATCCATGCATACGATCATTTCAAATGGTAACACCAACATGTAAAAAACATGGAAAAAATTAAATATCAAATATTTTTGTAGCCAAGATTGTATTTCGTTTACTAGCCAGAATAGCATCTTTTTCAGTGAATATTTTCCCAGCCAAAATTTTGACAGTTTCTGTGTTTCTTTTCCTAGCCAAAATAGATTCTTTTTCTGTGATTCTTTTCTTTGGATACATTTCTTTGTCAATATTACCACTTTCTTTCTGAACTGTTTCTTAGTCAAAATTGTAGCATTTTCCTAGTTTTAGAATTAGTTTTAGAGAATTTATTTCCTAGTCAAAATTTTGAGGTCTTTTCTTTGTCATGTGTTTTCCTATCCAAGACTACGATTCTATCATGTAATTTTATTTCCTTTCACCTTTTTAATATAAAAGGATCTTCACATTGTGGCATGAGGTATAATGTCGATGGAAAGGGACCCCCACCACAACCATCACCATCACCACCATCACCAACACCGCCACTATCACCACCACCATTACCGACACCAACACCATCACTATTACCACCACAACCACCACTATCACCACCACTACCACCATTACTACCATCACCACCACCACCACCTCCATAACTACCAGCACAGCCACATCTACCAACACTACCACCACTGTCATAACCATCCACACCACCACCACCACCACCAACTTTAACACCACAGTCACCACCAACTATGACCTCCACTGCACCCTAACCCCCCACCACTACCCCAACCATCAGAATGACTTCCGCCACTGCCACTACCACCACCACCAAACAGGGATTTGAACTCATAACTTAATGGAATGTAATTGAAAACTGCAATACATTTGTGCTTCAACGCTCTACCGATTACATAATAAACAACAATAGCAACAACTATATTAATAACAAAGATAATAAAAGCAACAACAACAACAATAATAATAATAATAATAATAATAATAATAATAATAATAGCAAACGATAATAATAACAATGGCAGTAATATTAATAGCAATGATAATAATAAAAATAATAATAATAATAATAATAATAATAATAATGATAATAATAATAATAATAATATCAATGGTAATAATAAGAACAATGGCAGTAATAATAATAATAATAATAATAATAATAATTGGTAAATGGCAGAAAGTAAATGCCAGGAATCACACAAAGAACCAAAGAACATGGAGTTTAATAAATTAGGGAGAGAGAAACTTGCTGAGCTTTTCATGTAATAAATTAAAGTTGGAAGTAATTAATGGCCTTGGAGAGCCAAACGAGAGGATTAATGGCAGCGTTTGAGATTAGACTTGTCTAAAAGCAGACATCGGCTGGTTGTTGTGTTTAACTTCGGTGGTGGTGGTGGTGGTGGTGGTGGTGGTGGTGGTGGTGGTGGTGGTGGGAATAGGCAAGGAGGGTGTTTGAGGAAGGAAAATAGCGAAGAAGGAAAATGGAGAGGAAAGGAAGGAAGGAAGGAAAGATGGTTGGAAGGAAACGAAGAGCAGGGTCATTTGTACAATTAGAAACCTATTAGTATTTGGATAATTACAGGTTTACAAAGCCATAGAGGGTGACTACTGTAGGCTTTCAGAGGCATAGGGCTATAGTACAGGGGTACTATGAGGTTTACAGCTACCCTGGCTCTTTGTTAGTTATGACAACAAGTGTTCCAGTTGATTCGATCAGTGGAACAGCCTGCTCGTGAAATTAATGTACAAGTGGCTGAGTACTCCACAGGCACACGTACCCTTAACGTGGTTCTCAAGGTGATTCAGAGTGACACAGAAAGTAAGGCGGTGAGCTGGCAGAAACGTTAGCACGCTGGGTGGAATGCTTAGCGGTATTTCGTCTGCCATTATGTTCTGAGTTCAAATTCCGCCAAGGTCGACTTTGCCTTTCATCCTTTCGGGGTCGATAAATTAAGTACCAGTGAAGCACTGGGGTCGATGTAATCGACTTAATCTCTTTGTCTGTCCTTGTTTGTCCCCTCTGTGTATAGCCCCTTGTGGGCAATAAAGAAATAAGAAAGTGAAATGGTCAGCCCTTTTGAATTACAGGTACTACTCATTTTTGCCAGCTGAGTGGACTGTAGCAATGTGAAGTAAAGTGTCTTGCCCAAGGACACTGGCATTCCGTTTGTTACGATGCAGAGGGTTCCAGATGATCCGATCAATCGAACAGCTTGTTTGTGAAATTAACATGCAAGGCAAATCACTGAGCACTCCACAGACCCGAGTAACCCTAAGCGTAGTCTTCAAGGAGATTCAGCATGACACAGAATGTAACAAGGCTGGCCCCTTTGAATTACAGGTACAATTCATTTTTGTCAGCTGAATGGACTAATGTGGAAGAAAGGGTCTTGCTCAAGGGCACAGTGTTGCTGGGAATTGAACTCACAACCTAATGATTGGGAGCTGAATGCCCTAACCTCTAAGCCACATGCTATCTCCTGGGGTGTTATAGTTTTAGGATTAATGGCAGCTTTTGGGATTAGACTTATCTGAAAGCTGATATTGACTGGTTGTGTTTATGGTGATGGTGGGTGTGTTTAGGGTGTTTTGGGGGTTGGTGATGAAAAATGGTGGGGAAGGGAGGGAAGGAAGAATGGATGTAATGAAGAAAGGAAAGAAGGCAGAGATGAGGTAGGAAGGAAGAATGGATGTAATGAAGAAAGGAAAGAAGGCAGAGATGAGGTAGGAAGGAAGGAAGGACGAGCAGGGTTGTTTGTGTATAGTTACAAAACTATTATGATACAGACAATTACAGATTTAGAAAGCCATTGAAAATGGATATAAGGTCTATAGAAGTGTAGTACGTTGATACTGTAGGGTTACAAAGGTATAGAACACAAGTGTATAGAACTGGGGTACTCTATATTCTTCTTTTTTAAATTTTTTTTACTTGTTTCAGTCATTTGACTGCGGCCATACTGGAGCATTCATTTAAAGGGTTTTAGTCAAAAGAATTGATGCCAGCACTCATTCTTTGTAAGGCCAGGACTTATTCTGTCGATCACTTTTGCCAAACTGCTAAGCTACGGGACATAAACACACCACACCAGCATCGGATGTCAAGCATTAGTGGGGGGACAAACACACACACACACACACACACAAACATATATACGCTTTACTCTTTTACTTGTTTCCGTCATTTGACTGCGGCCATGCTGGAGCACCGCCTTTAGTCAAGCAAATCGACCCCAGGACTTATTCTTTGTAAGCCTAGTACTTATTCTGTCAATCACTTTTGCCAAACTGCTAGGCTACGGGACATAAACACATCACACCAGCATCGGATGTCAAGCATTAGTGGGAGGACAAACACACACACACACACAAACATATATACGCTTTACTCTTTTACTTGTTTCCGTCATTTGACTGTGGCCATGCTGGAGCACCGCCTTTAGTCAAGCAAATCGACCCCAGGACTTATTCTTTGTAAGCCTAGTACTTATTCTGTCAATCACTTTTGCCAAACTGCTAAGCTACGGGACATAAACACACCACACCAGCATCGGATGTCAAGCATTAGTGGGGGGGACAAACACACACACACACACACACACACACACAAACATATATACGCTTTACTCTTTTACTTGTTTCTGTCATTTGACTGCGGCCATGCTGGAGCACCGCCTTTAGTCAAGCAAATCGACCCTAGGACTTATTCTTTGTAAGCCTAGTACTTATTCTATCGGGCCCTTTTTGCCTAACCGCTAAGTTACAGGGACGTAAACACACCAGCATCGGTTGTCAAGCGATGTTGGGGGGACAAACAGACACACAAACACATATATACATATACATACATTGCAGCTCTCACACAACTCCTATAGAGCTGCAGTTCACCTTTTTTTTTTTACCATTATATACCTTGTATCTTTTGCGGCCATGCTGGGGCACTGCCTTGCAGAACTTTTAGTCGAATGAATTGACCCCCAGTCCTGATTTTGTTCCCCTTTTATTTTAAAACTTATTACTCATGTTATATATATATATATATGCACAAGATTGACTGTGTGATAAGATGCTTGCTTCCCAACCACATGGTTCTGGGTTCAGTCCCACTGCATGGAGCCTTGAGCAAGTGTCTGCTACTATAGCCTCAGGCTGACCAAAGCCTTGTGAGTGGATTTGGTAGACAGAAACTGAAAGAAGCCCATCATATGTGTGTGTGTGTATGTGTTGGTCCCCCAACATCACTTGACAACCGGTGTTGATGTGTTTATGTCCATGTAACTTGGGAGTTCAGCAGAAAGATACCGATAAAATAAGTAATAGGCCTTAAAGAAAGGAAAAAAAAAACAAATCAGGACTGGGGGTCAATTCATTCGACTAAAAGTTCTTCAAGGCAGTGCACCAGCATGGCCACAGTCTAATGACTGATGCAAGTAAAAGATTATAAGATATACATAGGCGTAGGAATGGCTGTGTGGTAAGTAGCTTGCTTACGAACCACATGGTTGCGGGTTCAGTCCCACTGCGTGGCACCTTGGGCAAGTGTCTTCTACTATAGCCTCGGGGCCGACCAAAGCCTTGTGAGTGGATTTGATAGACGGAAACTGAAAGAAGTCTATCGTATATATATATGTGTATGTATGTGTGTGTGTGTGTGTGTATGTTTGTGTGTCTGTGTTTGTCTCCCCAACATCACTCGACAACCAATGCTGGTGTGTTTATGTCCCCGTAACTTAGCGTTTCATCAAAAGAGACAGATATAATAAGTACTAGGCTTACAAAGAATAAGTGCTGGGGTCGATTTGCTCGACTAAAGGCGGTGCTCCAGCATGGCCGCAGTCAAATGGCTGAAACAAGTAAAAGGGTAACAGAGTAGTAAAAAACTTTCACAAGTAATGAACAGCAGAAAGTCTTCAGACAACGCAAGGGAAGTAACTCTGAGTCAGAATATAAAAATAATCCCTTCAAACAGAATGGATATTGTTGGCTTATAGAGATATGCTTTTATTACATGTTCCAGTCATTGGGTTGTGGCCAAGCTGGGGCATTGTGTTGAAGAGTTTTAGTCAAATAAATCAACTCTAGTACTTGAGTTTGATTTAAAGTGCAGCAATTTAAAAGTAGGTAAGAAGTTTGCTTCCCACTACATGGTTCCATGTTCAGTCCCAATGTCATCTGAGGGGGATTTGGCTGCTATTTCAAACAGTTCTAGATACCATGTAAAGGTTTCCCTCATTGCCTCATACATACATATATACAAATAGAAGACAGTGAGTGAGATATGGCTGTTATTTCTGCATGGTGTAGTACCATTTAGAAGTCTCCCTCATTGACTCATACATATGTATATTAATACATAGGACAGAAGGATCAGATTTGAGGGAGATTTGACTACTATTTCTACCGGGTCTAGCTACCATGTAGGGGTCTCCCTCATTGGCTCATGCACACACACACACACACACACACACACACACATATATATATATGAAACAAGGGTGTGATTTGAGTGAGATTTGACTACTATTTCTACCAGGCTTAGCTACCATGTAGTGGTCTCCCTCATTGGCTCATGCATACACACCCATATATATATATATATATATATGAAACAGTAGGGTGTGATTTGAGGGAGATTTGGCTACTATTTCTACCAGGCTTAGCTACCATGTAGGGATCTCCCTCATTGGCTCATGCATACATACACATATATATATATATATGAAACAGTAGGGTGAGATTTGAGGGAGATTTGGCTGCTATTTCTACCAGGTCTAGCTACCATGTAGGGGTCGCCCTCATTGGCTCATACATACATACACACACACAAACACACACACACACACACACATATATATATATATATATATACACACAAGACAGCAGGGTGTGATTTGAGGAAGATTTAACTGCTATTTCTACCACATTGTTGGTATTGTTGCAGCAGTTTTCTGTTTGCAGATTTCGCAGGTGCATTTGTTCGTCTTTATTGTTGTTGTTGTCATCGTTGTTGTTGTTGTTGTTGTTGTTGTTCTTGTTCTCCAACCTCTAAATTAATGTCATTATTCTGCGTCAGCACAACTGAAATATTAAAACCGAATGGGTGCAGCTCTGGCTCGCTTAGGTGCTAACTAACCATTAACAGAACTATAAATGCTGTTCTCATTGTCATCAACAACACCACATACGTCATCATCATCATCATCATCAGGAGCAGCAGTTTGCAGCATCGACATTTTCATCAGCACCTTCCCCACCATCGTCATCACCACTGCAGCCACTATCATCATAAGCATCATCATTACCAATGCCTTACCATCATCCCCATCACCACAACCACCACCATAATAATAATAATCCTTTCTACTAAAGGCACA
>NC_142956.1:13617824-13660324 GCF_046866305.1 Octopus bimaculoides
ACACAAATGCAAAGACCTGCACTCACACACACACACACACACACACACACACACACACACACATATAGGGTGGTACAAAAGTCTTGTCAGCCCCTACCGAAAAGTACCGAGAACTATAGAAGGACAATATAATAATATCAAAAACTGGTTTTAGTATATTCATTTTCATGGACACCGACATTGTCACACATCGTGAAGGTCTGTATGAACTCCATCATTTTCGTGGTACAAAATGATACAACGCCATGTCCTGTGTGATATTTTATGAAGCTGTGCTTGGTGATGGTTGTAAAGGATGTCGAAACAGCATCCTTCAACTGTTGGGTATTCTGGTATAGCTCTTGTGAAAACTCTCTCCTTGATAATAGCAATAGAGACCAATAGGATAAGTACTAGGCTTACAAAGAATAAGTCCAGGGATCGATTTGCTTGACTAAAGGTGGTGCTCCAGCATGGCCGCAGTTAAGTGACTGAAATAAGTAAAAGAATATATGATGGGCTTCTTTCAGTTTCTGTCTATGAAACCCACTCACAAGGTCTGAGGCAATAATAGCAGACATTTGCCCACAGTATGGCTGTGTGGTAAGTAGTTGGCTTCCCAACCATATGGCTCTGGGTTCAATTCACTGCATGGTACCTCGCAATGAAGCCTCCACAAGGGTGACCTGGAAAGTTCATAGGCTGACTACGAAGGAGTGATGTCAGAGCTGGGAAATCTTGCATGCGTTAATTTCAACACTTCGTTTCAATAAGTACATTGTTTTTAACAGGTAAATTGACCTCTGACTGCTCAAAGGACACTTCAAAAGTAACTAGTAGCAATATCAGGTGAAAATGAACAAGATTTGGCATCATGGTGTTATCAAGTAAAATAGGGTAAAGACCCCCTTTGGTCATGAATGACCATGGGATTGCACCGAGAAAGTTTTCATCTGTGGCACAAGTCCAAGCAAGGTTGTTTATGGAAGACTAGCAGTTGCCCATTATATGTACATGGGGTAAAAGATAAAGACCCCTTCAGTAATGAATGACCATAGGATTTCACCTAGAAAGTTACTCTCCGAGGCACAAGTCTCAGCAAGGTTGTTTGTGGAAGACCAGCAGTTGACCATGCATGCCGGTCTCCCCTCTCCATGCCATCAATGTTGCTCAAGGGAAAGGCAAAGGGGCCGATACAGCTTGGCACCAGTAACTTTGCAGCTGATTTCTACAGCTGAGTGAACTGGAGCAATGTGAAATAAAGTGTCTTGTTCAAGAACACAGCATGCAGCCCGGTCCAGGAATTGAACTTGCTACCTCATGACTGTGAGTCCGATGCACTGACCACTTGCAGGAGAATGGTTTAGTACCCAAGGACATTCATGCTGACATGGTGGTTACCTTAGGGGATGATACTCCAGCTCTTTACCCCAGTACAAAATTGGGCAGCTGAATTTAAGAGGGGAAGGGAAAAGTTTTGAAGATGACCCATGGTCTGAACATCCTACAACTCCATCACCAAGGAAAACATTGATCATGTTCAACACATGGTGATAGATGACAGGTAATTAACTATCAATCAAATAGCCAATGCCATTAATATATCCTAACAGGGAGTTGAGAATATTCTGCACAATGATCTTGGCATGATGAATGTTTCTACTCGGTGGGGGCCATGTCTTCTGACACCTGATCAAAAGCACATCAGGCTGATCGCATCTTGGAAAAATCTGACATTGTTTGAAGCAAATCCAGCTGGTTTCCTTGAAGATTTCCTAACCCAGGGTGAGTATTTGATTCATCACTTTGAGCCAGAGACAAAAAGACAATCCTTGCAGTGGAAACACCCCTCCTTACCTGCTCCAAAGAAGACCTGGGTCATTTCATCTGCAGGGAAGGTCTTTTGGAATGCAAAGGCATTGTATTTATTGACTATCTTCAAAAGGGCTACACCATCAATGGGAAGTACTCGCTAACTTGCTACTGTGTGTCAGTATGTATCTGTACAAGTCCAAGAATTTTGTTTTACATACTAAATTCCAATATAATCATAATCTACACACTCTGAAAAGTATCTATATAAAATTTCATTAAAAAATACCTAATTTTTTTTAAAGTTATGAGGAAACAAATCCGACTTGTGTTCCTTTTCCGAAACTCCTCTCCTCACTCACCAAAAATACTCTTTTTGCAACAAATTCTAATATAAACGGAATCTACACCATCTGAAGTGCATTTGTTGCAAATTTCATGCTAAGATATCTATTTTTCTGGAAGTAAGTTATGAGGCAACAAAATCACGAGTCGGCACACAAGTGGAGGTTTGCCCATAAGTATAATGCCCGAACAATTCTGACTACCCCAGCATAACCCAAAATTGTCTGCCGTTAATATTCAAATTAGATTGTAAATAGTATCACCACCGACAAATGTGTGAATATTATTTAACATTGCTAGCTTTGCAACAGTCATTTTGGTTTTCTGTGTTTTGAAATTAACGACCATAAGACTGTTGGAGCTTGCATCAAATGTGGATTTACATAGAGGTAATGGAACTCTGCGAAAAGCGCCAAGGTATGTTTTATTTCAGTTATATTCTTTGATGGCATGAAAGAAGTTACATTATATTAGATGTGTCCCTAATTTCAGCAGTAAACATTCAAGGAAAAAGAAAAGTCTTCCGTGCATTAAATTGAGTAATGCTTAAAGCATACACACTTTACATTGCAAAATATGCTAATTTCCTGTTTGATGTTCGTTAAGTCATTGTGATCCGAAAAGTTTATTTCAACAAAAGATTTCATGATGGCATTCTGGTTTAAGTACCCCCCATATAACACCTCATAGCTTTTTCAATTTTTTGGAATTTCCAGTCTACACATGGGAATTTGTATGATTATGGCAAAATAAATTTTTTTTTTTTTAATTTTCAAAATGTCCCCCGACCACCTGTGAATCCTAAGATTTCCATTCTTTCGATTTAAAAAAAAAAATCAATTTAAAATGTGGACAGTCTGAATTCTTTGCTTAAATCCCAGCAATGAACCACGCTTGGGTACATCATCATTCTGTTAAATGTGTTTATGGGGAGAAAAATATTGAAAAAACATCTAAACATATCAGAGTGACAAAGATGCAAGGAAGGTATCAGGTGGTCGTGAGATGTGCTAAAATCAACAACCAAATTGCCCTCAACTCATACAAAAGATTTTCCTTTTTGCATAACAATATGAATTCCCGTGGATAGAGCACAAATTCACAAAAATTTTCTGAAAATTCCCCAAAATAAAAACAATTACGAGGAGTTATATGGGAATCTTATACCAGAATTCCACTCATTTCATAATTATAAATATAGCATACTAAGAACAGTGAGTACAAAGCAAGGAGAAATGTTAGACTTAATTTAAATAGCGTTTCCTAAATTTATCAAGGGTGTGACCATAACAGCTATGGGAAATACCCAAACCATCGTCTCGGTAAAGACGAACATCGTGTGATGGGTATTTTGTTGTGTTCTTTGTATTAAACACATTGGGTTCGGCAAAAAAAATGACTGATAGAATAAGCACCAGTCTTAAAATGTATTGGAATCGATTCCTTGGACTACAAGGTCTTCAAGGAGGTGCCCCAGTGTGGCCACAGTCTAATGAGTGAAACAGATGAAAGATACACAAATAAAGTTTTATTAAAAACACCAGAACGCTTCCATGTGGGCTCCACTGGTTGCACGCAGCCTTATCAGTTATTTGTCTTTTTTTTTTTTTCTCTGAATCTTTCAAATTAAGGTAATTGGTCAACCCAGTTGTTGTTGTTGAAGTTGAGAGTCTTCAAAACATAGTCAGGTGACAGATACTTTGTTTTGTTTTTTTTCCAGGAAATTGTTCCTCAACTTTGAACTCGATTCTAATTGAGGTTGCTAATAAAATATCTGGATAATTTTTAGCGTTCAACAATCGATAACATTTTCTCTGTTGGATTCCAAGTTAATTTTTTCCCCATACTACTGTCTAATTTGATAATTTTCAATTTCCAAATAAAAAAAAAAATTTTTTTAAAACCCATGTCTAAAATGGGGCAAAATGAGTAATGACTAATTTCAATAATTCCATCTCTTTAACTGCATGCTGTGTAAATATATCACGAAGGGAGACACTCCAGAAGATCATGAAGAAGCTAAAGAGAATATTTTATGTTGAGGTTTTTGATTTAGTTGTGTTTTGTTGATTTCATATCATGTTCAATTTTCCCCTGATCCTCTTACACTTGATCTAGATATTCAAAATTTTTGTGGTATTTCTGATCTTTCTGAAATCTAAGGATTGATGACAATGTAGCAGTGATTGTGAACTCTGTTCGATATTGTGTGATGCTTGAGACCTTTCTGAAACCCAAATTTGACGATAGGGACAATGCTGGGTTTCAACAGGATGGGGCAGCAGCCCACACTTCTCGACGTGTGATGGGGATTTTGAGGGAGATGTTCCCTAGTCATTTTATCTCATTGTGCTGTGACATCGGTTGGCCCACCCGATCACCTGTTTTGAACCTGTATGATTTTGTTCTGTGGGGATACCTGAAATCAAGGGTATACATTCATTGCTCTTGATCTATTGAACAATTAAAAGATCCCATTCATCAAGAAATTGCTGCCACTCCACATGAAATGACCCATCGAGTTATGGACAACTTTCATGAATACCTTTGATAGTGTGTGGACAGTAACAGCACCCACTTGACCGATATAATTTTTAAAACCAAATGAAAGAAAATGGCATTAAATATACATTTCAAAATTAAAAAACACATTTTTTTGTTTTATACTTTATTTTTACCTTTATTTTGCCTACAAATAGGCACAGGAGTGGCTGTGTGGAAAGTAGCTTGCTTACCAACCACATGGTTCTGGGTTCAGTCCAACTGCGTGGCACCTTGGGCAAGTGTTTTCGACTATAGCCTCGGGCTGACCAAAGCCTTGTGAGCGGATTTGGTAGACGGAAACTGAAAGAAGCCCGTCGTATGTATGTATGTATATATATATATATGCGCATGTATGTATATATATATTTGTGTATGCATGTGTGTGTATATGTTTGTGTGTCTATGTTTGTCCCCCACAACTTTGCTTGACAACTGATGCTGGTGTGTTTACGTCACCGTAACTTAGCAGTTCGGCAAAAGAGACCGATAGAATAAGTACTAGGCTTACAAAGAATAAGTCATGGGGTCGATTTGCTCGACTAAAAACGGTGCTCCAGCATGGCCACAGTCAAATGACTGAAACAAGTAAAAAAGTAAAACATATGTCAGATCATTTTGCCTAAACTGTCGTTTGGCCAAATGCATTTCTTCCAAGATTATTTTTGTTTGAAGGTGGTGAGCTGGCAGAACCATTAGCATGCCGGGCAAAATACTTAGCAGTATTTCGTCTGTTTTTACGTTCTGAGTTCAAATTCCACCGAGGTCAACTTTGCCTTTCATTCTTTCGGAGTCAATAAATTAAGTACCAGTTGCATACTGGAGTCAATCTAATCAACTGACCCCACTGCCACCAAATTTCAGGCCTTGTGCCTAGAGTAGAAAAGAATATTATTTTTGTTTGCAATAGACGGTTCTTTTGGTCAAACTATCGTTTCTCCAGATGCTAAGATATCAGGAATTGTCAAAGTGTAATACAATGGTTTTGCTATGAAATGGTGGAACTATTTTTCGTTTTCTGAAAAAGCAACATTTTGGACTTACAATACTTTTGCACAATAGCAACGATACACATGCATGTGTTCAAAATACTTTTGTGCGCATTTTATTTATCTCAGACTGTTTGTTTTGTTGCTCGTCTATTTTGTTTCAATCTGAAATACGAGACAAGAACGAAAAAAGCAGCTGTTTTTTTCTTTTTTTTTTTTTTAATCTAAAAGCATTTTTTTTTTTTTTTGTGCAAAATTGAAACTGTTTTCTGAAAAGATGAACACTATTAAATGAAAACTTTTGAAATTCTGGAAAAAAATCCATGTGTATATGTATGTTTTTGTGTGTGTGGACGTGTGTCTGTATCTGTGTGTCTGTGTACATGAGTATATGTGTATGTGTATCATGTTTATGTGCATGTGTGTGTGTGTGTGTTTGTATTTACGTTTATGCTAATGAAAATTTATAAAACTAAAAAATATTTTGATGAAGGTATCCAACTCGCACCCCACCCATTTTCCTTTTGTTTCTTTTTTGCATTTTATTACAGATTCAGACAATTTCAACGACAAATTCCGATTCTATAGAAAAAAAAAAAAACATAGATAAAATAATAAACCAACATTATTTTTAAAATTTCAATCTAACCCCATTTACATCTCACCTACCGTTTTTTTTTTTTTTCATTTTTTTTTCCAACATTTTTTTTTAAATTCTGGGTAGAAAAATTCTATGTAAAAAAGACAAAAATCTTTTTTGAAAATTTTACTTTTTTCTAAATAAGTTACACTTCCTTCCTATTTCTCTTTACACCTCTTTCTCCAATCTTACGGTCTTATGGATTCAGATTTTAATCTAACATAACTTTAGATATGACCCTTTCGTTTGTGTATGCAGAGGAGCTGCTGTTATTTCTAGCAGATAAAGTTAACCGGCAGACGACATTTCAAAGGTCTCTGCAGTGTCACACATTCTCTCCTTTCCCCTTTCAACCTAAAACCTCCACATTCCTCTATATGCTAGAACTAACAGCCAAATCTCTGGAGATATCTTTTTTTCTTACAAATTTCAGTTATTTTAAAAGTTTTCCACTTGACCTCCAGCAGTCAAAATAACTTTAAACCGACCCCCAGAAATAAAGAACGTGTAGCAATAATTTGAAACATAAAAAAAAGAAAAAGTCGCCCTTTCAAAGCCTACCCAGGCTCATGGGCCCAGTTTCCCGGTTTCTATGGCGTATGTGTTACCCCCAGTTGGACGGGACGCCAGTCCATCACAGTGTTACTCAAGAAACAGGAAGAAAGAGTGAGGGAAAGTTGGGGCGAAAGAGTACAATAGGGGTTGCCACCACCCCCTGCCAGAGCCTTGTGGAGCTTAGGTGTTTTCACTCAATAAACATTCACAACGCCCAGTCTGGGAATCGAAACCGCGATCCTCTGACCGCGAGTCCGCTGCCCTAACCACTGGGTCATTGCACCTCCACTAATTTGAAACATGACCGCTAGATATTCAGTCAAACACCACGAGTGAACCACCATAATTTCACACGATCTGTCAATAAATTGACCAATCAGAGGCTCTGGTGGGATATGGTTTTCCCAAATGTTCTCATAAGTAACTTTGAACATGGTGCAGTTTTCTTTACTTTTGTGAAGGGGCATGGCTCAGTGGTTAGACCGAAGGAATGAGTTCGATTCCTGGAACGAGCTGCATGTTGTGTTCTTGAGCAAGACACTTTATTTTACGTTACTCCAGTTCACTCAGCTGTAGAAATATGTTGCAACATCACTGATGCCAAGCTATATCAGCCTTTTCCTTGGAGAGGAGAAGCTGGTATGCATGGGTGACTGCTGGTTTTCTGGGACTTGTACCTCAGAGAGTAACTTTCTAGGTGCAATCCCATGGTCATTCATGACCAAAAGGGGTCTTTACCCTCCCAGTTAGCAATTATTAATATTAATTTTATTTTAGGTTTATATTGTTTTTTATTTCTTTATTGTCCACAAGGGGATAAACATAGAGGAGACAAACAAGGACAGACAGAGGAATTAAGTCGATTACATCGACCCCAGTGCGTAACTGGTACTTAATTTATCAACCCCGAAAGGATGAAAGGCAAACTCAGAATGTAACGGCAGACGAAATACCACTAAGCATTTCGCCCAGCATGCTGGTGCTGAAAATTCCTGGTTTTAAGGGTGTCACGAAAGTTCTGATTGGAGGCCCAACCCTTCAAGTTCTTTTACAGTACTTAGAAAAACTGAAGGGCTACAGCAATAAGTGTGTGAATCTGAGAGGGGAATATGTTGGATAAAATCATAATTAACTGATCCTCCTGTATTTTCTTTTACTCAAAGCCAAGAACTTTCAGCACACCCCTCATTTATATATATAATAGTAAATCCCCCCAAAAAACGAAACACAAACACAAAAAAAAAACAACAACGCGAGGACGTGGTACATGTAAAGTATTAGCAGACGCCCAGGGAAGAAAAGAAAGATGGTTTTACGTTTCAAAATGGCATTATATGTACATGAGTATGTGTGGGTGTATCATGTTTATGTGCATGTGTGTCTGTGTGTGTTTGTATGTGTTTGTATTTAAGTTTATGCTAATGAAAATTTATAAAACTAAAAAATATTTTGATGAAGGTATCGAACTCACACCCCACCCATTTTCCGTCGTATATATGTGTGTGTGTGTATATATATATATATATATATATATATATGTGTGTGTGTGTGTGTGTGTGTGTGTGTATGTTTGTGTGTCTGCGTTTGTCCACCCAACATCGCTTGACAACCGATGCTGGTGTGTTTACGTCCCCGTAACTTAGCGGTTCGGCAAAAAAGAGACCGATAGAATAAGTGCTGGGGGTCGATTTCTTCGACTAAAAGGCGGTGCTCCAGCATGGCCACAGTCAAATGACTGAAACAAGTAAAAGAGTATATAGATATGTTTATAAAGAGATAAATAGATATGAATGTCTTTCAGAGGCTAAAAGCAACAGTAACATCGTCTGTTATAGGACCGCCACATTTAGCTGACAAATATATTTTATGAATAAACGGACAGGGGATAAATAAATAGACAGACAAATAAATAAATGGATGAAAAAGTTTCAAAATTTAAAATTGGAGGAGGGGGTGAAATTTGAGCCCTTTTGAATCTTTATTACATTAATTATTAAACATTAATGTTTGCTTCTCATTAAATGGTGGAAATTTAATTTACATTAAATTATTATTTACACAAGTCAAACGCAAATTCTCTTCACTTTATTGTTTTTGTCTGGATTTAATTTCGATTTACATATGTTCGTCAACTTGCTACGAACACTTTAAAGTAAACAAAATAAGAAATTTTAATTGGGGGGGGGTGAAATTTAAAAAAACTTTTTTTCATATTCGTAATCTCCGACACCTAAAACGTAGGGATCCAAAAGGCAGACATTACGATTATAAAGAAATTTGTGGGGAAAATCTTTTCCAAGAGGGTATGGAGAGGACTTCAGAAAATTCACGTGATCCGAGCTTTTCCCTCGTTAGCCAAAACATTAACTGGAACGGGATATCTTCGGTAAAATCTTTTCGTTGGGAAACAAGTCACAATTTTGAGCCACGAAAATTTCGTCCCAAATAAATGTCGTCCGTTTTTTCCGTTCTGTGTTCAAATTCTGCTCAGGTCGACAAAGCATTTCATCGTTTCGAGGCCGATAAAATAACTACCAATTGAGGGTAATTTTCTACTGGACGTTTGCTAAAATCATAGCGATCCCAAAAAGTTTATTTCAATAAAACATTCTACAATTATAAGTGATACACGTTACGAACAGGGAGAAGAAAATGAGGGCAAAATAGGGTTGCAGACACCTTTCCGAAGAAATAATTTTTTTAAATATGTCCTTTTGAAGGTGAGGTGCGAAACTACATCAGCCCCCTTTCTTTACACACATTTTAAGATGACATTTTGCAGAAATAAGTTTCCTAGAGTGAGGTTTACATTAGATTGAAAAATCAGAGAAGTTTGAAAAGAATAATAAACGAATGCTCAAGTTCTAACGATGTCTGGACAAAAAAAAAAAACCGTGTTTGTGTGAAACAAATCAAAGTGTATTAAAACAATATCTTTTACATACCTGCTAAAATTACTGGACATATAGATCCCAGGATATATAAGCCCCAAGCTGCAAAACAGTTTTGAAATGGCATCAAATGTTTTCACTTTCCTTTAGCAATTTTTAGCGCCGAAATTTTAACCGAGTACAGTTTCGATTTCGTGTGGAGAGAGTGAGTGAATGAAGGGGTGTTTGGTTATTTATGTATTTTTTTTTTTTACTCTTTTTATTTGTTTCAGTCATTTTGACTGCGGCCATGCAGGAGCACCGCCTTTAGTCGAGCAAATCGAATCCAGAGTTTATTTTTTTGTAAGCCTAGTACTTATTCTATCGGAGTCTTTTGCCGAACCGCTAAGTTATGAGGACGTAAACACACCAGCATCGCTTGTCAAGCGATGTTGGGGGAACAAACACAGACGCACAAACATACACACACACACACACACATATATATATATATATATATATATATATATATATATATATATATATATATATATATACTTTATTTAAAAGCAGCAGAAATATAACAAAACAACCGTTACTCTGAGTTTCACGTTCCCGTTCATCGGACAGTTTTGTTGTCCGATGAACGGGAACGTGAAACTCAGAGTAACGGTTTTTTTGTTATATTTCTGCTGCTTTTAAATAAAGCATATTACTCTACCTCTGGTATTTGAGTACTCTTTTTTCCACCTTGTTGCACATTTCATGTGCTTACTCCGGTATATATATATATATATATATATATATATATATATATATATTTATATACGTATACGACGGGCTTCTTCCAGTTTCCGTCTATCAAATCCACTCACAAGGCTTTGGTCGGCCCGAGGCTATAGTAGAAGGCCATTGCCCAAGGTGCCACGCAGTGGGACTGAAACCGGGACCATGTGGCTGGTAAGCAAGCTACTTACCACACAGCCACTGTATTTTATTTTATTTTTTGGGGCCTGCATAATATATACCGTAAATCCTCGAGTATAGTCCGCCCTTGAGTATAATACGCAGGGGATTTTAGGGGGCTGTACCTCTGAAAAACTTAAACCCTATGTATAATACGCACCCCTTCTCTAACTTGAGTCAAGGAGGTCTATATAACGTCCTTGGTTTGTAAACATGTATACGGTAATGTCCTTTATTATTATTGTATATGTAACATAATGCAAACATGTAGCTTTTTTGTGCACTTTGTTTGCAGAAAATAAAGAAATAACAGTAATAACGTCAGTGAAAAATAAATATTAAGTAAATTGCCTTTACATATTTATCACTTAGAAAATATTTTTTACATTTTTAACCTCGTATATAGTACGCACTAGAAATTTTGGGGGGAAAGTGCGGATTATACTCGAAGATTTACGGTATTCTATTTATGCACATTTTCAAATAATTTCAGGGAGGTGGGGTTCCAGTTTTCTACTCCATCCATTTTTTTTTTCGAACAAAAATAAGGGGTTTGCGGCAGATTACACGCGAGAAATCCGAGGGTTTTTTTAATGAACTGCGTGGTGGTGCACTCGTAAAAAATTATCCGAATGGTTTCATAAATATGGTTTTGAATATCGTTTCATGATAGAAAAAAGTTTAGGGTAATTGTGAACATCAAGAACGAATTCTTCCGTGTCCTCAAGAACATGCATACAGTCTTCCAACTTCCAAAAGAAACTTATGAAGTCGCCTTGTTGGCAGTGAGATGGCCCGTATAAAAAGTAACCTAACGACATACTGTTTGAGATACTTCGGTCTCATTCCTGGACGAACAATGCCCTTTTTCAGACTTCCCCATAAACGCTCAATATCTTGAGTGTGAATAGCTGGGTTATGGGGGATCCACAAAGTGTTCAGCGTGATTAACCTGATAGAGTGTATAGCCCATGCTGCTCAAGTTACTACACGCACGCCAACACTGACTATAGATTATTGATCCTGGCCTCATATAGCGTCTAATGATAGGAATGAGGGTGTCAGCAACCTTTCTGTTGCCCTCGCCACATTGTCAAAAGTGGGACCATAAACGATCTCTTTGTCAAGCATTCCAGTCCACCAAAAAGCCAAACCGTTTTGATTATTCTGCCGCATTGATATTTTCGATGGACCAGAACCGTTTCATTCGACCTCATTTTCGACCCCATCTCCTCCGATCATATTTTGGTGGTTTTCTGCCCCAAATTGGCAGACCTCAGCACATAAAGACCACCAATCTACGGAGGTTTTACGACAGAATCCGAGATTTTCCTCGATTAATCTGTGCAACCAGGCTGTGCTGAGGAAGTGATTCACGAAAAGCAAAATCTTCCAAAGTAGAACATAGGTTTTTTCCAGAAAGGAGTTCTTCAATAAAGATTCAGAATATCCACACTCCCTTCTGGATTGGCGACGTCGCCGTTCCATCCTACGGCAACGTCACATGTTCGTTTCCTCGCGCAAAATACATGGAAAATTACATGTTGGACAATTTATGGGTAAACGGCAGAACACCGTGTTCCATGAAAAATGTAATGGCAGTATTATTTTTATCGTGGAAACGGAGAACTCCTTCACAAAGAGTGATATTGCAACAGTTGCATAGAGCCATGATGTTAGAGTAAAATTAGGATTTTGTGTCTGTGTGCGTACCTGTGTGAGAGAGAAAGGAAGAGAAATAGAATGAGTGAAGGTGATGATGGATGTCTTTTAAGGTACGCACTCATATAGAAAATGTGATGTCATCATGGTCGTTGAATAGAATGTTTACGATAGATAACTTATGGAAAAGATTCTAATCTTAAATTTTTGTAGTTCAAATATGTCAATGAAAATAAAGTTTAAATAGTAGTGGAAATAGTACTGAATCTTTTGATACCCCATACGTGAAAATCGACAACTCGGTTTTGGAATGCATAAGGAACGTACGCATCCTGAAAAACTGCAAAATTGATCCACACACCTCTCTCTACTCAGCAATAAGGGGTACGCGAGTGCAACAATCTCTACAGCTCACAGAAAACGAACGATTGAAACAAGTGTTGTATACGTCGGTCTTGTTTTTTCGCTTTAAAGGTAAGCGATTCTCAAAGAAGCAAACACGATATTGAATAATTCTCCGTCATAGGTCTACTAAAAATTTTAACATACTTCCAAAATGCAACTGTTGCTATGCTTCTGAAATTATGTAGGTGTCTGTGTGTGTGTGTGTGGGGGGGGTTCTTTTGCAAGATAAATTAATTTTGGCAGTAAGGACTGAATCCATTGTTTCATTGTCACAATTAAAAATAAATTCGAAGAATTAACATAGGCGCAGGAGTGGCTGTGTGGTAAGTAGCTTGCTTACCAACCACATGGTTCCGGGTTCAGTCCCACTGCGTGGCACCTTGAGCAAGTGTCTTATACTATAGCCTCGGGCCGACCAAAGCCTTGTGAGTGGATTTGGTAGACGGAAACTGAAAGAAGCCCGTCGTATATATGTGTATATATATATATGTATGTGTGTGTCTGTGTTTGTTTCCCCCCCCCCACCATCGCTTGACAACCGATGCTGGTGTGTTTACGTCCCCGTGACTTAGTGGTTCGGCAAAAGAGACCGATAGAATAAGTACTAGGCTTACAAAGAATAAGACCTGGGATCGATTTGTTCGACTAAAGGCGGTGCTCCAGCGTGGCCGCAGTCAAATGACTGAAATGAGTAAAAGAGTAAAAGAGAGTATCGCACAAGTTCATACATTATTTTCGTAAACTCTAATTGAAGTCAAGAAGTTACCACAAGCATCCCATCAGCAACAGTCATCATCATTTTCTTCACAGTATTTGTACCCTTTAAAAAGAAGCAGCTGTTGCTATTTTTCTGAATTTATTTTACATTGTGTACACCCAGACTGGAACTTTTACTGTACCTTGCACCAGAGAACATTATAGATTATCTGAAGACAAAACATATTGCCAATGAAAAAAACGTGTGCTTGCACACATTCGCTGAATTTTCAAAAATTCTAGTCGTTCTATTGACGGGTTTGTCAATAGAAAGTGCGCTAAATGTTAAAAAAAAAATCCTCTTTCCATCAGGAAAGGTACAGTTACAGAAAACTCTAAGCTGCCATTATATGTAATTTTTCATTTAGTGTTTGATTTGATTTTCGAATTGCCTGTGACGATATCTGCAAGTATGAATTGCATTGAGATAAAAACTGCCGTTCAGTGTTACCAGTTCTGTAGAGATGTTTGTTAGGTAAAACTGGTGCAGGACAAAACTTCCATTGGTGGTCCGGATCATATTGTAGTGGCGTCTAATATCAGTCGCCATTCTGGAGTTTATCCACGCATGCGCAGGGACTAGTTTCGGAAGGAATACAGGAAGAGTCTCATCCAATATC
This sequence comes from Octopus bimaculoides, assembly GCF_046866305.1. Classification (NCBI taxonomy): domain Eukaryota; kingdom Metazoa; phylum Mollusca; class Cephalopoda; order Octopoda; family Octopodidae; genus Octopus; species Octopus bimaculoides. The sequence goes on from NC_142956.1 coordinate 13,631,965, forward strand.
CAAGCGTTCCCTCGTATTTCTATCGCTTTTGTCGCTGAACTTCGTCGAAGCTGGACGTCACAATAGCAGCTCTTCGACAACTCTACAATGGAGCCACATAGACAACCAGAGAGGAGAAAAATGACTTCTAACCACGCAACTTCATTGACGGCTTCTCATCCAACCAAAGGGCGACATGCTACCGAATTCCCTCCTAGAGTGAGCAGAATTCTACTGTAATAAAATATTTGTTGTGTTGTTAGTTTAGGGTCTGCGTTCCGTTTTCTTCCTTAAGAAATTTAATGTACGGAATTGGGATACACCTAATGGTGTATAACCACATCCCTACAATATAATGGAGATCGATGAAAGCTTGTTCTTCAATAGCAAGAAGAATGTGTCGCAAAACTTGAGTTGTCGGATGTTATGACGCCACAACTAGAAAAGGATTTCTTCAATGTGTACCCGTTAGGAGTACAGAGACGTTCTTCCATTAACTACTGTTATGACTGACAATTTGGCAAGCTATTGTAATCTCCACATACTCGGTTATATTCACCATACGGTAAATCATTTCCCAAATTTCATAGATGGATCACCGGGGCATGTACAAATCGGCGATCCATCTATTTTACATACCTGCTATAATTACTGGATATATAGATCTCAGGATATATAAGCCCCAAGCTGCAAAACAGTTTTGAAATGGCATCAAGTGTTTTCACTTTCCTTTTGCAACTTTTGGCGCCGAAATTTTAAGTGGGTAACAAGTACCCTTCGATTTCGCGTGGAGAGAGTCAATGAGTGAAGGGGTGTTTAGTCATTTATGTATTGTTTTTTTTTTCTTTTGCCCTGTATAATATAAATTTTGGATCCTTCTGATTTGACGGGCAACACTTCATTTATGTTTTATGTAGTGTTTTTGGTACCGAAACACTTTCAAATCGCACTCCCTTTGAGATATATATATATATATTTTTTGTTTTATTTTTACATGAACACACTATATTGAGGGCGGAGATTCTGAATCTGCAAAAAACCTGGGATGTTTCTGATTTGACGGGCACCACTTGTTTTCTTAACGAAACACTTTCAAACTTGAGATACTGGTAGAATGTGTCATATAAAACATCTTTTTCTCTTAGCCTTCTTAACAAAAATTTCTTCTTAATAAGTTATTTCATGTTAAAGTTGTCGTATTTCTGTAATTTCAACCAATCACTGACGTTTATTCAGCTGAATACAGTTACTGCTGTTTTTGTAAACAATAATTTTTGCCGGTGTCAAGAGTGTTATTCCCTGTTTAATTAAATCATTATCCCATAGTAAGGTGTTAGGGTTCGGGTTTTAGGGTTACGGTTAGGGTTATGAGTGGGTATGGCAAAAATAATTATAACCCTAACCGTAGCCCTAAAACTAACCCGAACTCTAAAACCCGAACCCTAACCCTAAAACCCTAAAGCTAAAACCAGTACAAACGCACGAACGATGTCATAAATAACAGTAGCACGGATAGTTGTTGACAAACTACAGCACTAATTTTATTCAAGAGAAAAGATCCCATGACACCGCTAGAACATGTTGTTTACATTCCACGGCAGTAATTGTTTTCACCTCAATAGACGTCAGTGATTGGTTGAAATTACCGAAATACGACAATTTTTTTTTACATGAAATAACTTCGAATACAAAATTTTTTATCTGTTCTATAACACAAAATATACAAGTATACGAAGTTTGAAAGTGTTTCGGTACCAAAAACACTACATAAAACATAAATGAAAAGTGTTCCGCGTCAAATCATATAGATCCCAAAATATACAAGTATACGAAGTTTGAAAGTGTTTCGGTACCAAAAACACTACATAAAACATAAATGAAAAGTGTTGCCCGTCAAATCAGAAGGATCCAAAATTTATATTATACAGGGCAAAAGAAAAAAACAAAAAAACAATACATAAATGACTAAACACCCCTTCACTCATTGACTCTCTCCACACGAAATCGAAGGGTACCAGTTACCCACTTAAAATTTCGGCGCTAAAAATTGCAAAAGGAAAGTGAAAACACTTGATGCCATTTCAAAACTGTTTTGCAGCTTGGGGCTTATATATCCTGGGATCTATATGTCCAGTAGTTTTAGCAGGTATGTAAAAGATATTGTTTTAATACACTTTGATTTGTTTCACACAAACACGGTTTTTTTTTTTTTGTCCAGACATCGTTAGAACTTGAGCATTCGTTTATTATTCTTTTCAAACTTCTCTGATTTTTCAATCTAATTTAATCCTCACTCTAGGAAACTTAATTCTGTAAAATGTCATCTTAAAATGTGTGTAAAGAAAGGGGGCTGATGTAGTTTCGCACCTCACCTTCAAAAGGGCATATTTAAAAAATAATTTCTTCGGAAACGTGTCTGAATATTTATATATATGTGCCCAGGGCTAAACTCTGTTCAAATTGACCTTATTTTGCCCTCATTTTCTTCTCCCTGTTCGTAACGTGTATCACTTATAATTGTGAAATGTTTTATTGAAATAAACTTTTTGGATCGCTATGATTTTAGAAAGGTCCAGTAGAAAATTACCCTCAATTGGTAGTTATTTTATCGGCCTCGAAAGGATGAAATGCTTAGTCGACCTTGAGCAGAATTTGAACACAGAACAGAAAAAACGGACGACATTTATTTGTGAGGAAATTTTCATCGCTCAAAAGTGTGACTTGTTTCCCAACGAAAAGATTTTACCGAAGATATCCCGTTCCGTCACAGAAAAAACCCCTAAAAAACATACATTTACTCTCACATACAAGCGGGGACACAAACGTATGAAGACACACACACGTACCCACATACAGGAGCATAGACATACGGACACACACTTTTTTTTCCCTTCTCTCTCTATCCCTTATTCTGTCTCTCTCTCACCCTCTGTCTCTCTCCCACTCTCTGTCTCTCGCTCTCACTCTCTCTCCCTTCCTCTGTCTCTCGCTCTCACTCTCTCTCCCTTCCTCTGTCTCTCGCTCTCACTCTCTCTCCCTTCCTCTGTCTCTCGCTCTCACTCTCTCTCCCTTCCTCTGTCCCTCGCTCTCACTCTCTCTCCCTTCCTCTGTCTCTCGGTCTCACTCTCTCTCCCTTCTGTCTCTCTCTCACTCTGTCTCCCTCCCTCTCTCTCCCTTTCTGTCTGTCTGTCTGTCTCTCTCCCTCTCTTTCACACGGGTACACAAACATACATACGGGGACATTCACACACACATGGACGCGGACACAAACACACACACGCACAGTTTTTATTTATATTCCATACGGACACAGACACGCATATACGAGCATATAAACACACACACACACACACAGATACATACACACAATATTTATTTATATATTTTTTAAGAATTTCAGATTTTTTTTTATTGAAAGGAATTTGTTTTCTAGAAAAACAGTTTCAAGTTTTAATTGAAAAAAAAAAATGAAAAACTGCCGTTTCTTTATTTGTCATTGTTCCCTTTTTTTCTCAAAACTGAAACTAAATAAATGGAAAAAAAATAACAAAACGTCTGCTATAAATAGTGAACAAAAGTAACACACACACACACACACACATACACATATATATATATTCACACACACATACACATATATATATATATATTCACACACATACAAAAAAATATATATATTCACACTCACACATATTCACACACACTCATATATTCACACACACTCACACATATATTCACACACTCACATATATATTCACACACTCACACATATATATTCACACACACACTCACACATATATATTCACACACACACATACACATATATATTCACACACACACACACACATATTCACACACACTCACATATATTCACACACATTCACATATATTCACACACACACACATATATTCACACATTCACACACACTTACATATATTCACACACATACACATATTCACACACACATACACATATATTCACACACATACACGTGTCATGGGTGTGCTCATCCCTTATCAGTTATCTGCCAAAAATCATTACAATTTCATGTGGAATTCATATATATATATATATATATATATATATATATATAATAATAATAATAATATTAGGGACAAAATCCAAAATTACAGGTAAAAACTCAATTAAAATCAATTTATAAAAAATTAAAATTAAATTGAGCTTTATAGATAAAATATATATACTCATTTATTGTGTTTTTAATTATTAATTTTTCTATATGTGATAGTGGATTTTCATCGATGAGTTCTTGAAACTTGGTTATTTTCCCTAAAACTATATATATATATATATATATATATATATATATATATATATATATAGGAAAATGTAAAAAAGCCAGAATGCTGAACTGGGAGCATAATTTAATTAAGATTTATTCTAACCGGTTTTCATTGCGATGAAGCAAATTATCAAGAAGGAGAATGAAAATGTTTTTTTACAAAGAAGTACAAAAAAGTACAAAATGAAGAAAATAATATATAAAACAATAATATATAAAAAAATAAATATACCCATACATTATATTGTCTTTGAGCAAAAAAACACTGTTACAACGCCAATATCCCTCCACACTCATAGATCTTGGAATAAAACGTGCCAAGGAACTTGACAAAAACACACTAAAAACCAACCAACATAATAACACACCCAACCCCAAAATACTTCCATACATCTCCACCCATAACCCCAATAACATCGAAGCATTCACCATAATTAAACAAAACCTCCCCTTACTCACCACAGACCCGAAAATGAACAATATCATTAATACACACAAAGTCCTTAAATGCAAAAGACAACACAAATCTTTGAAAACATTATTAACCAATTCCAAACTACATACACCACTTCCACCCCCATCAGTTAAAAAATGTGCACGCCCTAATTGTGGCACCTGCCCTTACCTACTTGAAGGCTCTGAATTTACCTTCAAACGAGGAACAAAGTTTAAAATTAAAACCAATTTCTCTTGTTCCTCGAGTAACCTCATTTATGTCCTTACTTGCGCAGGTTGCCAAAACTTCTATATCGGACAGACGAGCCTCCCATTACGTAGAAGAGTAGCTGTCCATAAGGAACAAATAAACCTCCCCCAATACCGCCAAATTCCACTCAGTGGCCACATAGACTCTTGCGCCAGAAACAAAAACCCTAAATTCATTATATTCCCTTTCTATCAATGTAAAGACAGAATCTCCACACAAGAAAGAATCAACAAGGAGAATCTTTTCATAGAGAAATTCCAACCATTTCTTAACACACACACCCCTCAGTGACCTTATTTCTCTATGAACAGACACAAACTTCCTGTTTTGAAAAAAAGAGCTCATAACTCTAACTAAAAACACTTGTCTCCCCTTACACACACTTCCTGTTTTGACACCACATTTCCTGCTTAACACAAACCTTTAACCCTTTTTTTAAACCTAACAAAACTCAACTCTCATGCATCCTTATTTTTCCTACCAATTTATACATGAACTACTATTGAACTACAAAAGCTCAAAGACAATATAATGTATGGGTATATTTATTTTTTTATATATTATTGTTTTATATATTATTTTCTTCATTTTGTACTTTTTTGTACTTCTTTGTAAAAAAACATTTTCATTCTCCTTCTTGATAATTTGCTTCATCGCAATGAAAACCGGTTAGAATAAATCTTAATTAAATTATGCTCCCAGTTCAGCATTCTGGCTTTTTTACATTTTCCTATTATTTCTCCACCTGCGGTTAACACAACCCCACTATTTACTGACTTATATATATATATATATATATGTACATATATATATGTGTGTGTGTGATTTAAAAAAGATTTTTTTTTATTGCCCACAAGGGGCCAACACAGAGGGGAATATATGTGTGTGTGTCTGTGTTTGTCCTGCCAAACGTCGCTTGACAACTGATGCTGGTGTGTTTACGTCCCTGTAATTTAGCGGTTCGGCAAAAGACACCGATACAATAAGTACTAGGCTTACAAAGAATAAGCTCTATGTTTGATTTGCTCGACTAAAGGCGGTGCTCCAGCATGGCTGCAGTCAAATGACTGAAACAAGTAAAAAAAAAATTATATATATATATATATATATATACACATACTTGTGTTGGTGGCACATAAAAAGCACCATCTGATTGTGGTCGATGCCAGCCCCGTCTGGCTCCTGTGCCAGTGGTACATAAAAAGCACCCACTACAGTCTCATGTGTTTGGCATTAGGAAGAGCATCCAGCTGTAGAAACACTGCCAGATCAAACAGGATCCTGGTGCAGCCTCCTGGTGCAGCCTCCTGGTGCAGCCTCCTGGTGCAGCCTCCTGGATTCCCAGACCCCAGTCGAACCATCCACCCTATGCCAGTATGGAAAACGGACATTAAACGATGATGATGACAACAAGCTCTTTGAGTTTCTGTTTACCAATTGCACTCACAAGGCTTTGGTCAGTCCAAGGTTATAGTAGAAGACACTTGCCCAAGGTGCCATGCAGTGGGACTGAACCTGGAATCACGTGGTTGGGAAGCAAACTTCTTACCACGTACACACACACACACACTTAGTGTTTTATGCTGAAGTATGGAAATATTATCGGGTTGCTATGTGAAGCACACTTTCTAGCATGAGTGGTACTTCTGCTGCTGCTACTACTACTACTACTACTACTACTACTACTACTACTACTAATACTACTAATACTACTACTACTACTATAACTATTCGTCTTTCTAGTGTTATTCAAAGAGGCATCTGTGTGGCCATGCTTCATTAAGCTTTGTGTGCAGTTATGGAGAGAGAAACAATTTTTCACTGCATTTTATATCAAAGTTTACCAAATATGAAAGGATGTTCAATGTAACGGACATACACGCTGCATGCATGTATGTATGTATGTATGTATGTATGTAGATTTGTGAATGCGTGTATGTATGTACGTTTATGAATATGTGTATGCATGTATGTTTATGAATACATGCATGCATATGTGTGTGTGTATATGTATGTATACACACACAGACAAAATATACCATACCTACATGTATACAAACATTATACTAGATAAATATATATATGCGTGTGTGTGTATATATATATATATATGTGTGTGTGTGTGTATGTATATACTCAGTAGGCATTTGTCTATCTGTATACGTATATATATATATATATATATATATATATATATATATATAATATACTTGCAATATGTGTATACTCATATATAAGCTTGTGTTTGTATGTATATGTATGTACATATACATGCAAACATTAAATGTATAGGTATATATATATATATATATATATATATATATATATATATATACATATATATATATATATATATATATATATATATATATATATATATATATATATATATATATATATATATACGTTTATACTAAGGCCTTGGGCTATCTGTATACAAATATATAATATATATACAGCATGTGTACACTGATATATAAACTTGTACACAGATATATATATATATATATATATACATATCTATATATGTGTGTGTGAGTATATATATATATATATATATATATATATATATATATATATATATATATATATATATATATATATATATATACATATCTATATATATGTGTGTGAGTATATATATATATATATATATATACACATACATACATACATGCATGCATATACATATATATACATATATGTCTCACTCAATATCTGTCTGTCTGTCTATGTGTGTGTCTGTGTGTGTTTACGACAGCCCCCTAGATACTCCATACATGTGTAATAACTGAAGGATCACAGTTTTAACCTACATCATTTCTGTTTCCTGTAACTTGGCTAATGAAGCTTAGAATTTTCAAATACTGTCATACTCAGGTGTGTATATATGTGGGAATGTGTATACATATATTTATACACACACACACACGTCTGTATATATATATATATATATATATATATATATATATATATATACATGCATACTGTGAAAGGTGTATGCATATATTTATATAAGTACGTGTATGTGTGTATATACATATATGACTGCATATATAGACACATATATGTGTATATATGTGAATGTGTGTGTGTGTGTGTATATATATATATATATATATTGAGGGACTCTATGAAGATGTATATAAATATACTTTTATACGCAATCTTTTGTGTATATTATTGTGCGTATATATATATGTATATTTACAGATATAATTATATATAATATATATTATTATACGTAATTACATATATCTGTGTGAGTGTTTGTATGTGTATATTATGAGTGCAATATATCTATACATACATATATATATAAATATGTGTATATATGTATAGACAGATAACTGGAAGAGATAAAATGGATGTAATGATGTAGAAACGAAGCTACAAGTATGATGGATTGTTCTGTCAAAGAATGACATGGACATAACATTATACTAGTTACCTCCCTGGGGCCGTGAAGATGGAGATGGAACTGGTAGCATTGGTGGTGGTGGTGGAGGTGGTGGTGGTGGAGGTGGTGGTGGTGGAGGTGGTGGCACTTGTGGTGGGTATTGCTGTTGTTTAGCCCCAGGTCAGTCCTGGTCTGGTCCAACAGACCTATGATCAAAGATGTTCTACTTGTGACCATCCTGTCTTTTTACTCAGACATAGTGTTATTTCTTTACTACCCACAAGGGGCTACACACAGAGGGGACAAACAAGGACAGACAAACGGACTAAGTCGATAATACCGACCCCAGTGCGTAACTGGTACTTATTTAATCGACCCCGAAAGGATGAAAGGCAAAGTCGACCTCGGCGGGATTTGAACTCAGAACGTAGCGGCAGACGAAATACCGTTAAGCATTTCGCCCGGCGTGCTAATGTTTCTGCCAGCTCGCCGCGGCCATCCTACCTTTCATTCAGACATAGTGTATCTAGGACTACATTATCAAATGTGTTTCAGGATGGTAAAATATAATCTGATTGAAATTTGGCTGCCATTACTAACATATCATGGAACCATGCAGACATTCCTTTATTTGGATGTGTGTGCTAGTGTTGGTAGTTGTGGTGGTTGTACTAGTTGTGGTACTGTTGATACTAGCAGTATTGGGTTGTGTATATGTTGTAGTATTGGTGGTGTTGAAGTGTAGTACATCAAGGTGGTTGTGGTGCTAGTGCATGTAGAGGTGGTGATTGTGCTGGTGTATGTTTAGGGGATAGTGGTGTTGTGGTCTTTCTATATGTTTAGGTCATAGTACTTGTGGTGAAATGTCTAGGTGGCGGTGGGTTGGTGTAAATATACATATATAGGCGCAGGCATGGTTGTCTAGTAAGAAGCTTGCTTCCCAACCACATGGTTCCAGGTTCAGTCCCACTGCGTGCCCCATTGGGCATGTGTCTTCTGCTATAGCCTCAGGCCGATCAGAACCTTGTGAGTGGATTTGGCAGACAGAAGCTGAAAGGGGCCTATCGTATATATATATATATATATCGTATATATATATATATATATATATATATATATATATATGCATATGTTTGTGTGTCTGTCTTTGTGCCCCCACCATCACTTGACAACCGATGTTGGTGTGTTTATGTCCCCATAACTTAGCGGTTTGGCAAATATAGACTGATAGAATAAATACTAGGTTTACAAAGAATAAGTCCTAGGAATAGCATGGCCACAGTCAAATGAATGAAACAAGCAAAAGCAAGATATGTATATATATATATATATATATATATATATATATTTATTAATTGAAGTGAACAGTATTATATATCCACTGTGGTTTCACACTAGGGATTCAATGAATTGTTTGGTAACAGTCTGATTATGTAACCCTGTGCTCTTTAGAGGTAGCCGCCATGGAATGAAATATGGCGACTGCTTGCACTTGTTGGAGGTGAATAAGACACATCCAGTTTTTGGTTGGTGTGAAAAAAATTATGAAATGACACAAGCAGGAGATTACGTCAAGAGTTATGTCCCTTGGTATGAAAGCATCGTCACTGGGGGTGGTTTTGTTGCAAGTTGGTGAAAGCTTTCTGGAAAAGAGTTTATGGGGAACGTGTGCGTCCTTGTGGAAATAGAATGTGTCAAGTGGTACTATATGTATAACTTTTGCCAGGAGGGATATATATATATATATATGATATAATATAGGATAAAATCTTTATAAGAATTTATCAAGTAGTCAGCGTGAAAAAACCCCATAAGGAAAAAAACTCATCGTTTTTTTCCCATAAATATATATAATAATTTATATAAGGGCATTAACTATATAGTAATGACTTTTTTAGTCCCTCTAAGCGTGAGACATTACTATATAGTTAATGCCCTTATATAAATTATATATATATATAAATATATATATATGAATTTAATAAATGGAGTAATACGCATATGTTAAATGAATTCATTTAACATATGCGTATTACTCCACTTATTAAATTTTTATATTTACTCAAATACCCAAAATAACAAGGAGTTTCTACCTCATAAACAGGAGTTACACCACAGTCATTTTGTGGTCTTTGCTACCCTGGTATCTATTAACCAAATATATTTTGTCGGGTTTAATTATTAAATAAGAGAAAATAAATACATATAATAAAATATAATAAAAAAAAAATATATATATATAAATATCAATACTGATATAGGGTAAAATTAATAATTAATAATTTTACCAAGTAGTTCGGTATGTTAAAAGAACTATTATCGGTAAGCTTATACAAGAATTTTATAATTAGGAGCATAATTATAATTAGGGATCAGCAAGATTGCTTCACCATATACTGAAATTTAGAAATAGCAGTTAAATTCTATTCCACTACCATAAGATATCTCCCAGACAGCAATACTCCAAACTCTTATGGTAGAGGAATAATATTTAACTGCTATTTCTAAATTTCGGTATGTGGTGAAGCAATCTTGCTGATCCCTAATTATAATTATGCTTATAATTATAAAATTTTTGTGTGTTTATATGAAAGAGAGACAACAAAGGAATAAATGATTATTTTAACTGCATTAGCTTACAACTGTTTCTGCTATTAGATGGAATGGACTCGTAGTTGAGTACCTAAATAACACCTCATAGCAATGTTTCTCAACCTTTTTACCCTTGTGTAACCCTTAAAATGAATTACATGTCTCAAGGAACCCCTGCACAAAAAAATTTATATACCCTATGTTTCTCATATTTTTTCATCATAGATGAATATATATATATATATATATATATATATATATATATATATATATAAATATATATATAAATATATATATATATATATATATATATATATATATATATATAAAGAATATATATATTCTTTTCTACTCTAGGCACAAGGGGCCTGAAATTTGGATGAGGAGCAGTCGATTAGATCAACCCCAGTATGCAACTGGTTCTTAATTTATTGACCCCAAAAGGATGAAAGGCAAAGTCAACCTTGGCGGAATTTGAACTCAAAACATAAAGACAGACGAAATACTACTAAGCTAACATTTCTTATTTCTTTATTGTCCACAAGGGGCTAAACATAGAGGGGACGAACAAGGACAGACAAAGGGGTTAAGTCAATTACATCGACCCAAGTGTCTAACTGGTACTTAATTTATCGACCCCGAAAAGATGAAAGGCAAAGTCGACCTCGACGCGGTACCTTATATTATATATATATATATATATATATATATATATATATATATATATATATTACGATCATGAAGTTAGCATTAGCTTATCTCGCTCTTTCTAACGGAACCCCTAGGAACTTTTTTGCGGAACTCTAGGGTTCTGGGAATCCCTGGTTGAGAAACACTGCCTTATAGCTTCATCAGAGCCTTGAATATGAAGTTTGATTTATTTGAGAAAGAATTACATTTGTGTGTATATAAGGAATGGCATCAACAATGAGAAAAGTTAATACAGGTGTATATAAGGAAAGGGTATATCCAAAAGGTAATTAAATGCATCAGTGGAAATAGGTGTACACATGTGTATGCAGGTACTCTGAGATGATCGCCAATACAGACTGACTCACACACACCAAACCCTAACTCACAGACACACATGTATTGAGTTCTACACCAGGTTAATAGACTTGCAATGCCTAAGTGAAGTGTGTGTGTGTGTGTGTGCAGTGTGGTGTTGTGTGGTTGTCTTATGTATAGGTTATAGTAGATGTGGTGGTAGTGTCTAGGTTGTGACATTGCTAGTGGTGTGATAATGATGTTGGTAGTGGTGGTGGTAGCATGGTGGTAGTAGCATTGTGTGTGATGATGATGGTGGTAGTTGTTGGTGGTAACAGGGTATGCTAATGTTGGTGGTGGTAGTGATATTGGTGTTAGCGGCATGGAGTTGTGGTTGTGGTTGTGGTGGTAGTTGTGGTGGAGATGGTGATGTTGTATGTCTGGGTAGTAGTGGCGGTGGTGTTGTTTTAAATTGATGTAGTGAGGTTCAGAGGTAAGGTGATTTGAAACCCTCACCTCTCTTCCATTCTTGATGTCAGATCAGTGTTTGTCTGGGACTGCGGGGTGGGGGAGAGGGGGAAGAGCATGCAGGGGCCACAAGAAGACCTGTAGCTTGACTCATGTGTGTATGGGTGTGTGTGTGTGTGTGTGTGTGTATGTAGAACTGTGTGTAGGGATGTGTAGATGCTTGTGTGTGTGAGGCTGTGTAGGAACTTGTGTGTGTCTATGTGTTTGAGTGTGTGTGTGTATGTAGAACTGTGTGTAGGAATGTGTAGATGCTTGTGTGTGTGAGGCTGTGTAGGAACTTGTGTGTGTCTATGTGTTTGTGTGTGTGTGTGAGTGTGTGTGTATGTAGAACTGTGTGTAGGAATGTGTAGATGCCTGTGTGTGTGAGGCTGTGTAGGAACTTGTGTGTGTCTATGTGTTTGTGTGTGTGTGTGTATGTAGAACTGTGTGTAGGAATGTGTAGATGCTTGTGTGTGTGAGGCTGTGTAGGAACTTGTGTGTGTCTATGTGTTTGTGTGTGTGTGTGTATATAGAACTGTGTGTAGGAATGTGTAGATGCTTGTGTGTGTGAGGCTGTGTAGGAACTTGTGTGTGTCTGTGTTTGTGTGTATGAATGTAATTGTGTGTGTGTGTGTGTGTGCATGTGTATGAATGTAATTGTATGTGTATGAATGTAATTTCGTGTGTGTGAATATGTGTGTGTATGAATGTAACTTATATATGTTTTTGTGTGTTTGTATGAATGTAACTGTGTATGTCTGTGTGTGTATAAATGTCACTGTATGTGAATGCGTCTGTGTGTGTGTATGAATGTAACTGTTTGTCAGTGAGTGTGTGTTTATATGTCTGTGGTTATGTGAATATATGCATGTGTGTGACTGTGTAGAATTGTAAATGTGTGTGTGAATTTGTGAATAAGTGTGTGTGTGTGTGTGTGTGTGTGTGTGTGTGTGTATATATGACTCTGTATGAATGTAAATGTGAGTGCGTGAATATGTTTGTGCATGTCACATGAATGTGTGTGTATGTCTGATTATATGCGTATGAATGTAACTATGTCTGAATGTGTGTGCATGTGTGCATGACTGTATGTGTAAATGCAACTGTAGGGTATAAGTGAGTTTGTGTGTGTATATGTGTGTATGTATGCAACTATATGTGCAAATGTGACTATACATGTGTGAGTCAGACTGTATTGTGTGTGTGTGTGTGTCTTTGTATCTGAATGTATGTGTGTATGTGCTATTATGTGTCTGTGTGACACTGTGTGTGTGTGTGTGTGTGACTCTGGCTGTAGTGTGTATATGACTACGTATATGAAGATGCATGTATATGGTTGTGTGTGTGTTTGTGAGTGCATGGATATGTGACTATATGTATGTATGTGTGTAGCTTTGTGTGTGCCTTTGTCTGAGTGTGTGCAAATGTACATCTTATTTCTTTATTGCTCACAAAGAGCTAAAGACAGAGGGGACAAACAAGGACAGACAAAGGGATCAATTCGATTACATCGACCCCAGTGCATAACTGGTACTTAATTTATCAACCCTGAAAGGATAAAAAGTCGGCCTCGGCGGAATTTGAACTTAGAACATAACGGCAGACAAAATACTGCTTAGCATTTCGCACAGTGTGCTAACGTTTCTTATTTCTTTATTGCCCACAAGGGGCTAAACATAGAGGGGACAAACAAGGACAGACAAAGGGATTAAGTCTATTTCATCGACCCCAGTGTGTAACGGGTACTTAATTTATCAACCCTGAAAGGATGAAAGACAATGTCGACCTTTGCAGAATTTGAACTCAGAACGTAACAGCAGACAAAATACCGTTAAGCATTTCACCTGGCATGCTAACGATTCTGCCAGCTCACCACCTGCAAATGTACATCTGTCTATCAGTGTGTGTGCGTCTGTATCAAAGTGTCCGTGTGTGTTCATGTGTCTGTACATGACTGTACGTGTGTGAATATACTTTTTACCTGGTTTCAGCCATTAGACTGTGGCCATGGTGGGGCATCACCTGGAAGAAATTTTAGTCAAACGAATTGACTCCAGCCCTTAGTTCATTTTTGTTCCAAACCTGGTACTTATTCTATCAGTCCCTTTTGTTGAACTGCTAAGTTATGGGAACACAAACACACGAACACCAGTTGTCAGGCAGTGATGGGGAATGGACACAAACACACATACACACACATATGTATACACACAGATATATTTTTTCCACACGTAAATACTGAACAGTATATATGAAGGATAAAATCCTTTTAAGAGCCGAAAAATTTGCCAGCAACCAGCCATGAAGATTGAACCCTTCCACTATCCGGTTGGAGTGCTCTACTCCTTAAGCTAAACTGCCGACTGGCGAATTCTTCTGCAATTTTAGAAGTTATAAAGTTATCCAGAAATGCGAGATGTCATATATATTATGTCATATGTTTTTTTTTCTTGCCTTTAACCCTCCAACGCAGAGTATAGGCCACTTATAATTGAATTCCATGTCGCATAATTTTTCGCTTCTGTACTTATACTCTGCCATGAATGTCCCCCTTTCTCTAGTTCCTTTTGTGTTGATCTACGCCACGAGTTCTTAGGCCTACCTTTGTTTCTATATCCATCCAGATTCCACTGTAAAGCACTTTTCGCTACATTTGGTGTGTCTTTTCTAATTGTGCTACCAATCCACTTCCACTTTTTCTTAAATATTTGCTCCCTAATCGAAATTTGATTCGTTCTTTGTCATAGCTCCATATTGCTTATGTGTTTGGGTCATCTAATTTTAAGTATAATATGCAAGCACCTGTTGATGCATACCAGCTTCACCTCTCTATGCCACTGATGTTATCCAAGGGAAAGGCAAAGGGGCTGATACAGCTTGGCACCTGTGACGTCACAACTCATTTTTACAGCTGAGTAAACTAGAGTAACGTGAAATAAAGTGTCTTGCTCAAGAACACGAAACAGCCAATCATAAAATCGCACTCACTACCTCATGATTGCGAGCCATGTGCCTTAACAACATAAAATGAACCTTAATGCAGATGTTTATCTACTTATCTACCTGTCTTTTTTACTGTTATTAGTCTGCAGAAATTACAACCAAGAGTTTCAGGCTTTGGTGTGATGAATATTGACAATATACTCATGCTTTGTGTTTCGTTATCCTGTTTGATTCACAAGACCTATCAGTTTTTTTGTTCTATATTTAAGAGATGAGGAATTATTTACATTATTTACATTTTGACGGATTTTGTCCTCATCTTGTATGTTGTTAACACAACGTTACGGCTGATATTCCCTCCACGGGCATATGGCATAGTGGTTAAGAGCGCGGGCTACTAACCCCAAGATTCCGAGTTCAATTCCAGGCAGTGACCTGAATAATAATAATAATAATTATAATAATAGAGCCTATTTGACTCTATAGACTCTATAGAGTCTATTATAAAAATAGTCTATTTGACTCTATATCTTCAGGAGGAGTTATCTCAATCCTTTCTATATTAACCAAAATGAAGTAGATTGACAAATTTATTTTTTGAACCAGTTGAAGACACACAAGACGTCGAAATATTATTCATTAGATAACAATGGCACTCTTCTTTTAATTTTGACTAATTATAATAATATAGAAAAATACCTTAGGAATGAGAACCCAGGTTCGAAATTTCCCCAAGACACCTGATGAAGGCTGGAGGGTATATCATCCAAAACGTGCTAACAACAAACAAGATGAAGGCAAATATCCCTCAAATGTAAATAATGTAAATAATGTATCTGTTTTTCTGTTCAGTGGTCTGTCTGTTTATCTATCTACTCTTCCATCTGTCTATCTATCTCTGTCTATCTCTATCTATCTCTCTCTCTCACTCTGTCTCTATCCATTAATCTCTCTCTGTCTGCCTCTATCTATCTGGTCATCTATCTGTCTATCCATCTCTCTCTCTCTCTCTCTCTCTCTATCTCTATCTCTATCTATCTATATCTATCCATCCATCTCTCTATCTCTCTATCTATCTATCTATGTAGCAAGGATGGCACGTGTGAACGACGGAGCCATCTTGAGCATAACCCTATGAACAAGAAATAAAAATAAAACAAAAAGGCAAAAGAGAGACACTTACTGTTATAGTTTCTTCAATGAGAATATTGACCAAGGTTACCGTGGTCTTTTCCGTAGGCTTTTCCTTCCACGGCTAAACCTAAACTGTCCTCCCCTCTTTTACACGAGAACATTACTGTGTGATACACGATCCCTATTGATCGGCCTTTCCTTTTTTTTTTTTTCGATCCCTTTTGATCGAACTCCCCCTTTTTCCCTTCCTACGATCCCTTTTGATCGACACCACCACTTTTTTTTTCTTTTCTTTTCTTTTTTTTTTTCCCCCTCCCAAAAAGAAAAGCTCTACATTGTATTTGTCCCATCTTCGTTGAGCCCTGTGTGGCTAATAAAAGAAATGTATCTATCTATCTGTCTATCTATATATCTATCTATCTATCAGTCTGCCTCTTAATCTATCTATCTATCTATCTATCTATCTACCTACCTACCTATCTATCTATCTATCTATCTATCTATTCCCCTCTCCATCTATCCACTGTCTGTCTGTCTGTCTGTGTTGACATACAGCCAAATATTCCAACAAATATACAAATATCCATACCTCATAAACATATCTGGTTGTATATATGCAACTACATACATACATACATACATACATACATACATACATACATACAAACAAACAAATCACACACACACATGCACACATTCAAACAGTCATACACACTCCCTAAATACCTACAAAGTCATTCTCTGAGCTTTCCAAACTGACCCCTTTAATCTGACTGATCTCTGATCCTTAAACTCAAATCTTAATCACATTCTGGTTTCCAAACCCTGCCACCCTCCACCACCGTCTGCGCGTGTGTGTGTGTGTGTGGGGGGGGGGGGTAAGGAAGATACAACATAGCCACAGGTGGGAAGAGTGGGGGGGAGGTGATGTATATTTAAGAAACTACCCCTTAACACACCCCCATACACACACACACAAGCCCGTCCCCACCTTCCCTTCTGACATCTACTCTATCATTTAAGAAGCGGGGATGGCTTTGTATGATGGGTGAGATGAGGGGGGGGGGGTGAAGATGCGGTGGGAGGCATGGAAAAGAGAAATGGGAGCCAGGGCTTGCTTTTTGCTGCTCCCTTCTAAATTGCTCAGCAATAGAAAGAAGGATGCAGTCGCCCCCCCCCCGCCCCCCCTTCATCGCTGCCCCCAACACAGTGCTGCCTCCTGCCCAACTTGTCCCTGAGATTGTTTTATAAATACAAATTAATAAGTATCTGGGGTGGGTAGGGGTGGGGCAGGTTGCTGAGGACGGTGGGGATTGGAGTGGTGGTAGTCGTGATGGTGGTGGTGAAGGTGGTTATGGTGGTGGTGGTAGTGTTCGGGTGGTTGGTGGTAGTAATGGGTTTGGGATGGTGATGGTGGTCATTGTGTTGGGGTAGTGGTGGTGATAGTGGTCTTGGTGATGGTGGTGCAGATTGTGGTAGTGGTGGTGATGGTGGTGGTTGTGTTGGAGTGGTGATGGTGGTGGTGGTAGTAATGGTGGTGGGGGTGGGGTCGTAGTGTTCGGGTGATTGGTGGTAGTAATGGTGTTGGGATGGTGATGGTGGGGGTTGTGCTGGGGTAGTGATGGTGATGGTGGTAGCGATGGTAGTGGTGGTGATAGTGGTCTTGGTGATGGTGGTGCAGATTGTGGTAGTGGTGGTGATGGTGATGGTTGTGTTGGGATGGTGGTGGTAGTAATGGTGATGGTGGTGATGGTAGTGGTGGTGATAGTGGTCATGGTGATGGTGGTGTAGATTGTGGTAGTGGTGGCAGTGGTGGTGCAACAAGTGCTGATGATGATGGTGTATGTGGTAGCAGTGGTGTTCTTGATGATGTTGATGATAATGATGGTGGTGGTTGTAGTATTGCTGATTATAGTGGTGTTGATGATGGTAGTGGTTGTGGTGCTGGCAATGGTGGTGGTTGTATTGGCGGTGGTGGTGGTGGTGATGGAGGTGATGGTTATAGAAGTAGTGATAGTGGTAGTTGTAGATATTTTTCTCTCCTCCCACCATTCACAACCACCACTATCACCACCACCACCACCATTGCCACTACTGCCATCGCCACCTCCACCACGACTATCACCACTACCATCACCACTGCCATCACCACCATCACAACCACCACCACCACCACCAGCACCACAGCCAACTTTTTTTTTTCAGTACCCCCCCTCCCCCCCGCTCAAAAAAATCAAGCTTGAAATACCAGCCAAAATCTCTCTTAAGCCATAGTATGCAGTTCCTAAACAGGATAGCCATGGTTGGATTAATCCCATTAAGGCTGATTTGTCGTAATAATCAAAAATAAACAGAAAATATAGGCCTGGCTGTGTGGTGTAGAAGCTTGCTTTGCAACCACAGGGTTCCAGGCTCAATCCCACTGCATGGCACCTTGGGCAAGGGTCTTCTACTCTATCCCAAAGCTGATCAATGCCTTGTGAATGGATTCGGTAGATGGAAACTATGTGGAATCCCATCATGTATATTCTTTTACTTCAATCATTTTGACTGCGGCCATGCTGGAGCTGTATATATACATATGCATTTATATATATATATATATATATATATATATATATATATATATATATATATATATATATATATAAAATGTGTGTGTGTGTGTGTGTGCAAGGCAATGCAGTGAATATTGTGAAGGCACGTGGCTTAATGGTTAGGGTATTTGTCTTAATGGTTAGGGTATTACAATCATAAGGTTGTGAGTTCAATACACAGCAGCATATTGTGTCCTTGAGCAAGACACTTCATTTTCACTTTGTTCCAGTCCATTCAGCTGGCAATAATGAGTAGTACCTGTAATTCGAAAGGGGTCAGCCTTGCCACATGCTGTGTTACTCTGACTCTTCCTGAGGACTACATTAAGGGTCCACGTGTCTGTGGAGTGCTCAGCCACTTTCACATTAATTTCATAAGCAGGCTGTTCTGTTTCCACATTCCTAAGTCTGTGATCCATATTGGCACAGGTTGTTTTGACCCGGCTTGTCTCTTGATCATGTCAGTAGAGTGGAGAGGGTCTGTGAAGTGCTGGTTTGTATTTGCTGACATTTTGCATGGCCATTGCCTCTTGAATGCACTGGTCAGTGATGGTCTTCCTCAGTCACCACTGGACGTCTGCCATATCTATGTATGCCTGTATGCATGTATCCATGTGAAGGCGCATGGCTTAGTGGTTCGGGCATTCGGCTCATGATTGTAAGGTTGTGAGCCTAGTATTTATTCTATCAGTTTCTTCAGAATGAAGACAGCTGTATCAAGAGGTACCAATCTCTAAAAGTTGGAGGGAACACGGGGAAAGGATAGACCCAGGAAGGTGTAGGACGAAGTGATGAGAAAGGATCAACAGATGCTGGGGCTCACAGAAGGGATGACAGGGGACCAAGACCCCTGGTGGTTTGTTGTGCCTGAAAAGATGCCAAGCGTTGTGTCCTTGAGCAAGACACTTTATTTCATGTTGCTCCAGTCCACTCAGCTGACAAAAATGAGTAGTACCTGTATTTCAAAGGGCCCGTCTTGTCACGCTGAGTCTCCCTGAGAACTATGTTAGGGGTACACATGTCTGTGGAGTGCTCAGCCACTTTCACATTAATTTCATAAGCAGGCTGTTCTGTTTCCACATTCCTAAGTCTGTGATCCATATTGGCACAGGTTGTTTTGACCCGGCTTGTCTCTTGATCATGTCAGTAGAGTGGAGAGGGTCTGTGAAGTGCTGGTTTGTATTTGCTGACATTTTGCATGGCCATTGCCTCTTGAATGCACTGGTCAGTGATGGTCTTCCTCAGTCACCACTGGACGTCTGCCATATCTATGTATGCCTGTATGCATGTATCCATGTGAAGGCGCATGGCTTAGTGGTTCGGGCATTCGGCTCATGATTGTAAGGTTGTGAGTTCAATTCCCGGCGACGCGTTGTGTCCTTGAGCAAGACACTTTATTTCATGTTGCTCCAGTCCACTCAGCTGACAACAATGAGTAGTACCTGTATTTCAAAGGGCCGGTCTTGTCACACTCTGTGTCATGTCGAATCTCCTTGAGAACTACATTAAGGGTCCACGTGTCTGTGGAGTGCTCAGCCACTTGCACGTTAATTTCATGAGCAAGCTGTTCCATTGATTGGATCAACTGGGACCCTCGTCGTCGTAAGCAACGGAATGCTCCTATGTATGTATGAATGGATGCATGCATGCATGAATGTGTGTATGTCATCATCATCATCATCATCATCATCATCTAATGTCTGTTTCCCATGCTGGCATGGAATGGACAGTTTGACAGGAACTGACCAGCTGAAGGGCTGTTCAGGTTCCATGTCTGTTTTGACATGATTTCTACGGCTGGATGTCCTTCCTAATACCAACCACTTTACAGAGTGTACTGGATGCTTTCTATGTGGCACCAACATGGGTGTGTTCATGTAGTATCGGTACAGGTGCTTTTTTCATGGCACCAGCACCCATAAGCCTGCAAGGTCAGAAACGCTCAGCTGAAGGGGAATGCATGCAGGGGACAAGCCATAATTTTACTTAGCTTGTAGAGTCTTTTCAAACACAGCAAACCCTCCAGGGGTCTTGGTCCCCTGTCATCCCTTCTGTGAGCCCCAGCATCTGTTGATCCTTTCTCATCACTTCGTCCTACACCTTCCTGGGTCTATCCTTTCCCCGTGTTCCCTCCAACTTTTAGAGATTGGCACCTCTTGATACAGCTGTCTTCATTCTGAAGAAACTGATAGAATAAATACTAGGCTTACAAAGAATAAGGCCTGGGGTCAATTTATTCAACTAAAACCCTTTAAGGAGTTGCTCCAGCATGGCTGCAGTCTAATGGCAATTACATGGCCATGCTGGTGCAGTCTTCTCTCTAACTCGCTACATCTGATGCCTCGTATACCCAGTTTTTCTCTCAAATCCTTTACATTCTGTTGTATGTTCACGCTGACATTACCCATCCATTGGGACTCTCTGGCATCTTTGTGTCTATGTTTGTCCCCACATGTCTCTGCTTGACAACCAGTGTTGGTTTGTTTATGTCCTGTTACTTAGTGGTTTGGCAAAAGAGCCTCATAGAGTAAGTTTTAAAACATAAGAACTTTGGTGAATTTCTTTGACTGAAAGTCCTTCAGTGTGGTGCCCCAGCTTGGCCACAGTCCAAAGATAAAACATTCTTTTATTCTGTTACATGTTTCAGTTATTAGACTGTGGCCATGCTGGAGCACCGCCTTAAAGGGTTTTAGTCGGAAAAATTGATCCCAGGCCTTATTCTTTGTAAGCCTAGTACTTATTCTATCAGTTTTTTTGCCGAACTGCTAAGTTACAAGGACGCAAACACACCAACACCAGTTGTCAAGCGATGGTGGGGAGGACAAGCACAAAGTTACACACATACAGATATATATATATATATATACACACACACACACACACACACATACAATGGGCTTCTTTCAGTTTCCTTCTACCAAATCCACTCAAGGCTTTGGTCAAACTGAGGCTATAGTAGAAAACACTTGCCCAAGGTATCACATAGTGGGACTGAACCTGGAACCATGTGGTTGGGGGGCAAGCTTCTTACCACACAGCCACACCAGCACCATATGTGCATTTCCTCCAAATAAGGAAATCTAGATTCAGTGTGTTCCTTGAAGCAGCTAGAAATAACAGCCAAATCTTAGTAAATTAAAGTAAGCTCTCTGGATATTGTACATGGAGATCCACATTATCTGAAAAGGAAAATGAGATTGGATTGGGATGGCTTAGGATGGTCACTTTTTGGAACAACTTTGATCATAGGTACTGCTGTACTAGGTCATACCTGGGGTTAAACAGCAAGTATGTGTTCACTATGGTCACCACCACCATAATCACAACAGTAACAGCAGCAACAACAACATTATGGCAGATAGTAACAACGAAACATCAAGGCACACATGTATACATATATACACAAACATGCACATACACACGAACACACACATACATATATATATATATATATATATATATATATATATATACACACATGAAAATACACTCGTGCATATATCTCTAGACAAACACATGCATGTGTACACACACACACACATATATACATCCATACACACATACACACACACATTTATATATGCCTGTGTGTGTGAATGGATGTTTATATATACATGCATATATATGTGCATGTATATATGTGCGTATGTATGTATGTATATATATATATATATATATATGTATATATGTATGTATATATATATATATATATATATGTATATATGTATGTATATATATATATATATATATATGTATGTATATATATATATATATATATATGTATGTATATATATATATATATATATATATATATATATATATGTACACATGTATGTATATAAGTATCTGTATGTATATATATATACATACACACACATATATCCGTGTATGTATGTAAACACGAGTTATCTGTTATGTTAACCTCCTGTGGTACAAAAACTCATCAATCATTGCAGACAGATACATCCTCCAGCACACACACCCACACACCCACACACTACTGTATACATACGTTTGTAGTGCCTCCCCACGTAAACGCATGCTCAAAATCACAAAACAGCAAAGAAACCCACTCACAGGAGCACGCACATGCACATACACACGTGCGCATTACACCGAGGCACCTTAGGTCCTCAGTAAAACTTTATATTTACAAATAACTACACAAGCAAAGATATCATGAACAACAGGTGGGGACGGGGAGAGGAAGGGGTTTCAGACGTGACAGGAGACGGAGGGGAAGGAAGAAGAGATGAATGAGGGAAGGTGCAGATGAGGGAGAAAGGAGGGTAGTAGACTGAGGGTAGGACAGAGGAGATGAAGTGAGAGCATCTAAGGGGGGGGGGGAACAGAAGACCACAGATGCAAGAAAAAAATGGTGGAGAAGTATATAAGAGACGTAAAAAACGAAGATGGTACATGATGGAGAAGATGGAGGAAAAGAAGGAATATAATAACTATTATAAGAAGAATGTTTTAGAGAAGACAGGAGGTTAAAGAAATAAATAAATGCTTAAATGAAGATGAAAACCTGTAGAGAAAGAAGAAATAGAGAGAGATGGGTTTATTGGTAGACAGATAGATAGAGATGGATGGATGGATGGATGGATGGATGGACGGTTGGACAGAAAAATGGTTAGATAGATATACGAACAGAAATATAATAAGTATTGTGAGAAGAATGTATCAGAGAAGACATGAGGTTAAAGAAATAAATGTTTAAATGAAGATGAAAACCTGTAGAGGAAAAAGAGAGAGAGAGAGAGATAGGTAGATAAGTAGATAGAGAGATAGGTTTATAGGTAGACAGAGATGGATAGAGAGATAGATTGATAGATAGATAGATGGATAGAGAGATAGGTAGATAGATAGATAGATTGGTAGATGCACAGATAGATGGATGGAGAGCTATAGAGTGGAAGAATGGATAGACAATAATGCGGTTAGATGGAAAGGTATGTAGGTACACAGAGAGATGGATAAATAGTTAGGTACATAGATGCGTAGGTAAATGGATGGAGAGCTAAATAGAAAGATGACTGGCTGGATAAGATAGATAGATGGATGGATAGAAAGGTAGGTAAGTACATAGATAGGTAGGAAGAATTAGATGGATGGGTAAGTAGATGCCAGAGAGAAAGATAGGAAGGTATGTAGATAGGTTGATAGATACACAAGTGGATGGCTGGAGAGCTAAATAGATGATTGATGCATGGATGGCTAGGTGGATAGATGAATAGTAAGGTAGGCAGGTAGATAGATGGATAATAGATATATATATATATGTGGGTAGATGGAAGGAGAGCTAGAGAGAAGGATGGACAGATGGATAAGTAAGCAGATAGATGGATAGATAGACAGACAGACAGACAGATAGTTAAATAGATAATAGGAGGGATAGATAGACAGATAGATAGGTGGGTAGGTTAGTGGATTTTTCATGTAAGGTTCTATAAGTAAAGAAATGTACAGCTGCAGACATGGCTGTGTGGTAAGAAGTTTGCTCCTTAACCACTTGGTCCTGTACTAAACACCAGTTTGGTTTGGTCTGGTTTCTATGGCTGGATGCCCTTCCTAATGCCAACCACTCCAAGAGTGCAGTGGGTGCCTTTTACATATCACTGCCATGGGTACCTTCTATGTGTCACCGCCACATATGCTTTGTATGTGTCACTGGCACAGGTGCCATTTACGTGTTACCAGCACCAGTGCCCTTTACATGTCACTAGCGCGGGTGCCTTTTCCATGTCATCGGCACAGGAACCTTTTTTTTTACTTGTCACCAGCATAGGTACTTTTTATGTGTCACTGTCACAGGTGCCTTTTATGTGCCATGAGCCCGGGTGATGATGATGGGGACGACAATTATGATGAAGATGCTGGTGAGAACGATAGATATAGTTATGGCAATGTTAGCAATGATAATGATGATGATAGCAATGGTGACCATGAGGTTGATGTGAGTGAAGAGGATAATGCTGATGATGAAGATGACGATGATGATGATGATGGTTGTTGTTGGCACTCCGTCACTTATGACGTCGAGGGTTCCAGTTGTTCATGATCAACGGAACAGCCTGCTCGTGGAATTAACATGCAAGTGGCTGAGCACTCCACAGACACGTGTACCCTTAACGTAGTTCTCGGGGGTATTCAGCGTGACACAGTGTGACAAGGCTGACCCTTTGAATTACAGGCACAACAGAAACAGGAAGAAAGAGTGAGAGAAAGCTGTGGTGAAAGAGTACAGCAGGGTTCGCCACCATCCCCTGCCGGAGCCTCGTGGAGCTTTAGGTGTTTTCGCTCAATAAACACTCACAACGCCCGGTCGGGGAATCGAAACCGCGATCCTATGACCGCGAGTCCGCTGCCCTAACCACTGGGCCATTGCGCCTCCACGATGATGATGGTGATGATAGTGATGGTGATGATGATAACAAAAATGTTGGTAATGATTATCATAATGAGGATAATGAAGATGATGATGATGATGATGACAGCGATGATGCTATTAGCAATGATCATGAACATGACAAAAACCACGATAGTGATATTAACGATGATGATGATGATGGTGATGATGATGATGGTGGTGGTGGTGGTGGTGGTGGTGGTGGTGGTGGTGGTGGTGGTGGTGGTGATGATGGTGATGGTGGTGATGATGGTGATGATGATGATGATGGTGATGATGGTGATGATGGTGGTGATGGTGGTGATAGTGATGATGGTGATGATGATGATGATGGTGATAGTGATGATGGTGATGGTGATGGTGATGATGGTGATGGTGATGGTGGTGATGGTGATGGTGATGGTGATGGTGATGATGATGATGATGGTGGTGGTGGTGGTGATGGTGATGGTGATGATGATGGTGATGATGGTGATGATGATGATGGTGGTGATGGTGATGGTGGTGATGGTGATGATGGTGATGATGATGGTGATGATGGTGATGATGATGATGGTGATGGTGGTGATGGTGATGGTGGTGATGGTGATGGTGGTGATGATGGTGATGATGGTGATGATGGTGATGATGGTGATGATGGTGATGATGGTGATGGTGATGATGATGGTGGTGATGATGATGATGGTGATGATGATGATGATGATGGTGATGATGGTGATGATGGTGATGATGGTGATGATGGTGATGGTGATGATGATGATGGTGGTGATGGTGATGGTGGTGATGGTGATGATGGTGATGATGGTGATGATGGTGATGATGGTGATGATGGTGATGATGATGATGATGATGGTGATGATGGTGATGATGATGATGGTGATGATGATGATGATGGTGATGATGGTGATGGTGATGATGATGATGGTGGTGATGGTGATGGTGGTGATGGTGATGATGGTGATGATGGTGATGATGGTGATGATGGTGATGATGGTGATGATGATGATGATGATGGTGATGATGGTGATGATGATGATGGTGATGATGATGATGGTGGTGATGGTGATGGTGGTGATGGTGATGGTGGAAGCTACTTTTCTGCTGTTGCCGCCGCTGCCGCTGCTGCTGACAACGACAATGATTATTATTATTATTTATCACCATTGTTGTTGTTGTTGTTGTTGTTATTACTCAGCCCCTAACTGTTCCTTAAGGTGTGTGTATGGGAGTTCGACGAAGCCCTGCTCCTAGGTAACCCCTGACATTTATCAAAACGGTGTCTGCTGGGATACTCTTGGAGAGGCGAGGGGGGGGGGGGGGGCAGATCGCTTAAATCTATTAAAAAGTAATCTTAGTGTAAAAGTCACGTGAAAAATCAATACAAAGTGATTTCCCTTATTTATGAGAACGGTCTATTTGTCTGTCTGTTTGTCCTTACCCCACTTCTCTCTCTCTCTCTCTCTCTCTCTCTCTCTCTTCTGTGTATATATATATATATATATATATATATATATATATGCATACTTATAGTGGTATGTATTTGTTTGTATATCTATCTTTCAATGTATTATCTATGCCTATCAATGTGTCTCACTATCTGCTTAACTCTTGGTCTATCTCGTCTGTCCGTCTATCTATCTATCTGTCTGTCTATCCGTCTATCTCTCTATCTATCTATCTATCTATCTATCTGTCAGTCTGTCTGTCTGTCTGCCTGTCTATCTATTTGTCTCTCTGTCTGTCCATCTATCTATCTATTTGTCTCTCTGTCTGTCCATCTATCTATCTATTTGTCTGTCTGTCCATCTATCTGTCTAACTGTCTGTCCACCTCTCTGTCTGTCTGTCTGTCTGTCTATCTATCAGCCTCTCTGTCTATCCATTTATTTATTTATTCATCTGACTGTCTATCTGTCTATCTATGCTTATCTTTGTGTGTGTCTTTGTGTCTGTCTATTTGTCAATCAATCTAATCTATAGATGGACAAATACATTGTGTTCTTGAGCAAAACACTTCATTTCACTCCAGAAACAGACTCTCTTAAATACCTGGATGTGAAGGTGCATGGCTCAGTGGTTAGGGTGTTGGACTCATGATTGTAAGATTGTGGTTTCAATTCCTGGATCAGGCAATACATTGTGTTCTTGAGCAAAACACTTCATTTCACTCCAGAAACAGACTCTTTTAAATGCCTGGATGTGCATTATATATATATATATATATATAAGACAGGCTTCTTTCAGTTTCCGTCTACCAGATCCACTCAAGGCTTTGTAGAGAGAAATAGCCAAATTAGCCCTGCTTATTAAGGTACTATACAGATTACATGATAGTCTTGACTCCCTGTCACCCTTGCCTGAGATTTCACTACATTCCTTGGGTGCTCATGGTGTCCCCCCACTCCCCTGCCCATTACACTACTCAGAATCTTGATACAGTATAGGTGCAAGTATGGCTGTGTGGTTAAAAAGCTTGCTTTGTAACACTGTGCTTTTCGGGTTCAGTCTCACTGCATGACATCTTGGGCACCTTGTTTCTTCTACAACCCAAGGTCGGACCCATGTGTTATGAGTGAATTTAGAAGGCAGAAACTATGTGGAAGACGATCGTTGTGAATTTATATATCTGTTTACTCTTTGCTCTTTTACTTGTTTCAGTCATTTGACTGTGGCCATGCTGGAGCACC
Source organism: Octopus bimaculoides (assembly GCF_046866305.1). NCBI lineage: Eukaryota > Metazoa > Mollusca > Cephalopoda > Octopoda > Octopodidae > Octopus > Octopus bimaculoides. The sequence continues at coordinate 13,660,212 of NC_142956.1, forward strand.
ACCTTTACTCGAGCAAATCGACCCCAAGACTTATTCTTTGTAAGCCTAGTACTTATTCTATCAGTCTCTTTTGCCGAACCGCTAAGTTACAGGGACATAAACACACCAGCATC